>NC_134862.1:26848282-27151612 GCF_049852395.1 Peromyscus maniculatus bairdii | reverse complement strand
GAAGATTGCACAGCCATGTCTTGTTCCTGATTTTAATGGAATCCCTTTGAGTTTCTCTCCACTTAATTTGATGTTGGCTGCCAGCTTGCTGTAAATTGCCTTTATTATGTTTAGGTATGTTTCTTGTATTCCTGATCTCTCTAGAACCTTTATCATTAAGGGGTGTTTGATTTTGTCAAAAGTTTTTTCAGCATCTAATGAGATGATTATGTGTTTTTTTTCTTTCAATATGTTTATATGGTGTATTATATTGACAGATTCTTGTATGTTGAACCATCCTTGCATCACTGGGATGAATCATACTTGGTCATGGTGGATAATTTTTTGATGTGTTCCTGGATTCAGTTAGCCAGTATTTTATTGAGTATTTTTGTATCAATATTCGTGAAAAAGATTGGTCTGTAATTTTGTTTCTTTGTTGTATCTTTGTGTGGTTTAGGTATCACAGCAACTGTTCTCATAAAAATAGTTTGGTAATGTTCTTTCTATTTCTATTGTATGGAACAATTTGAAGAGTATTGGTATTAGCTCCTCTTTCATAATCTGGTAGAATTCTGCCCTGAAACCATCTGGTCCTGGGCTTTTTTTTTTGGGGGGGGGCGGGTTGGGAGACTTTTAATGACCGTTTCTATTTCCTGAGGGTTTATTGGTCTATTTAAATAATTTATCTGGTCTTGATCTAACTTTGATATGTGCTACATATCCAGAAAATCATCCATTTATTTCGGATTTTCTAATTTTGTGGAGTATAGGTTTTTGGAGTATGACCTGATGATTCTCTATATTTCCTTATTGTGTATTATGTCTCCCTTTTCATTTCCAATTTTGTTAATCTGGATGCTCTCTTTCTGATTTTTGGTTAATTTTGGTTAAGGGCTTGTCTATCTTGTTGATTTTCTCAGAGAACCAACTCTTTGTTTCATTGATTCTTTGTATTGTTCACTTTGTTTCTATTTTATTGATTTCAGCCCTCAGTTTAATTATTTCCTGGCAACTTTTTCTCCTGTGTAAGTTTGCTTCTTCTTGTTCTACAGCTTTCAGTTGTGTTGTTAAGTCACTAGTGTGAGATTTCTCCAACTTCTTTATGTGGGTATTTAGTGCTATGAATTTTCCTCTTAGCACTGCTTTCATGGTGTCCCATAAGTTTGGGTATGTTGTACATTCATTTTCATTGTATTCTAGGAAATCTTTAATTTCTTTCCATATTTCTTACTTGACCCATTTGTGATTAAATTGGGTATTATTCAGTTTCCATGAGATTGTAGGCTTTCTGTAATTTTTGTTGTTGCTAAAATCTAATGTTATGCCATGGTGGTCTGACAAGATACAGGGGGGTAATGTCAATTTTTCTTATCTGTTGAGATTTGCTTTGTGAACAACCATGGGTTGATTTTGGAGAAGGTTCCTTCCATAGGGTGCTGAGAAGAAAGTATATTCTTTTGTGTCAGGGTAGAATATTGTGTAGATATCTTTTAAGTTCATTTGAGTCATAATATCTGTTAGTTCTCTTGTTTCTCTGTTCAGTTTCTGTCTGACAGACCTGTCTATTGGTGAGAGTGGGGTGTTGAAGTTTCTCACTACTGGTGTATGGTTTTTGTTGTGTGATTTAAGCTTTAGTAATGTTTATTTTATGAATGTAGGTGCCCTTGTATTTGGGGCATATATATTCAGAATTGAGACTTCATCTTGTTGTATTTTCCCTTTAATAAATGTGTAATGTCCTTCCCAATCTCTTTTGATTGATTTCAGTTTGAATTTTATTTTATTATATACTAAGAGAGCTACACCAGCTTGCTTCTTAAACCCTTTGATTGGAAAATCTTTTCCCAGTCTTTCATTCTGAGGTAGTGTCTGTCTTTAAAGTTAAGGTATGTTTCTAGTATGCAGCAGAAGGATGGATCTTGGTTTTGTATACATTTTGTTAGCCTGTGTCTTTTTATAGGTGAATTGAGACCATTGATATTAATGTATATTAATGACCAGTGATTGTTAATTTCTGTTATTTTTTGGTGTAGTGTTGTTTGTTTCCTTTCTTTGGTATTTGTTGTTATGGAACTATCTATTGCCTGTGTTTTCGTGGGTGTTTCTAACTTTCTTTGGTTGGATTTTTCCTTCTAGTGCTTTCTTTATGGCTGGATTTGTGGAAAGATGTTGTTTAAATCTGGTTTTATCATGGAATATTTTGTTTACTCCATCTATGTTGATTAAGAGTTTTGCTGGGTATAATTGTCTATGTTGGTATTGATGGTCTCTTAGTGTCTGCACTATATCTGTCCAGGACCTTCTGGCTTGTAGGGTCTCCGTTGAGAAGTCAGGTGTTATTCTTATGGGTCTGCCTTTATATGTTACTTGGCCTTTTTCCTTTACAGTTCTTAATATTTATTCTTTATTCTGTATGTTTAATGGTTTGATTATTATGTGGCAAGGGGACTTTTTTTTGGATCCAGTCTATTTGGTGTTCTGTAACATTCTTATATCTTTGCATTTCCTTCTTTATGTTTGGAAATTTTTCTTCTATAATTTTGTTGAATATATTTTCTGTGCCTTTGAGTTGGTATTCTTCTCCTTCTATACCTATTATTCTTAGGTTTGGTCTTTTTTT
Organism: Peromyscus maniculatus bairdii; assembly: GCF_049852395.1. Classification (NCBI taxonomy): domain Eukaryota; kingdom Metazoa; phylum Chordata; class Mammalia; order Rodentia; family Cricetidae; genus Peromyscus; species Peromyscus maniculatus. Next base: position 27,149,010 of record NC_134862.1, on the reverse strand, counting down.
ATGGTATCCGAAATTTCTTGGACATTTTGAGTTACCACTTTGTTGACTTTACTGTTTTCTTTGACTGATCATTCTATTTCCTCTATCGTATCTGTTCTTCCATCTCTTGTACTCTGTTGGTTATACTTGCATCTGTAGTTCCTGTTTGTTTAATCAGATTTTCCACTTACAGCATTCACTTATTTTGTGTCTTCTTCATTGTATTGATTTCAATTTTCAAATCTTGAGCTGGTTCCCTCACTTCTTTAATTGCTTTCTCTTGTATTTCAAGGGATTTACTGATTTCTTCCCATTTTTTGGTTTGGCTTTTCCTCCAATTCTTTAAAGGAAATTTTCATTTTCTCTTTAAAGATCTCTATCAACTTCTTAAGGTCATTTTTAAGGTTGGATTCTTCTGTTTTTTCTTTGTTGGGATGTTCAGGTCTTGCTGATGTAAGTTCTGATAGAGCCATATTGGTTTTTATGTTGTAGACTGTATTTTTGCAATGGTGTCTACCCATCTCTTTCTCTACTTGGTGCAAGTTGTGTCTGTGTCTGTGTCTAATTGATACTCTTGGTCCATTGGGATCTTTTGTCCTAATCAATGCTCATGAACTCTTTGTCTCAGGAAGAAAGTGCCAATCAGAAGAATCACAAGCCATGGTTACTTTTCTAGAGCTTTATTTGGAGAGAGAGAGGTACAGTGGGAGAGAGAGGGGAGAGAGAGAGAGAGAGAGAGAGAGAGAGAGAGAGAGAGAGAGAGAGAGAACAGATGGAAGGAGAGAGCAGAAAGAAGAAAAAAGGGATGCACAGAGAGCCTGCCTGCTTTTTAGCCTGGGACACTGTCGCAGGCTGGTGACGTAACAAAGGACAAAATCCTTACACTGGTATTATAATAATTATTAATGAATCTCCCGTGGCCCTGAATAACAGTGACTAGTTCTAGGTCAGTGGCAACAACACTCAAGCAGTTACGTATTTATTGTAAATATCAGAGATGTAAATATTTAAATTAGAAGGGATTAGAAAATATTAAGTTAAAAGAAATGAGTGGTTAGACATTCTAAGATAAAGTAAGAAAGATGTTGTGGTAGATGAATGTCATATTAGAGTTCAACAAAATATCCAAAATGATTTTAATGAAAAATTTTGTAAAAATGGAAATATAGTCTATAATTGGAATCACAAAAAACAGAAGAATTTTCTGAATTAACATAAAATGCTTTGGAAGGTGTGATGGATATCAGAACCTAATCATTCCTGAAGGGAGAGAAGTGAAATGACCTCATGGGAAGATTGAGATTCCCATGGGAGAAAAAGCTTGAGAGACATTAGAGAAAATTTAAAAAACACAGAATTTCACATAATATGATAAAAGTCTTTACAATTCGGAAATGAGTCAACAGGTTAAATGTGCAAAGCCATCTGTAATTAGAAAGTGAACACTGGAGAAAAGGTCTTAAAGCAGTAATTCATGCAGCAGAGCATAAGTCTCAGGGAGATTGTGATATTCTCCAGGGAAAGGAGACAGCCAAGGACACTGAGAAGACAGGAACAAATGCTAAAGCAACCTATGGTTTTAGAGTGATAATCAGACATCAGTGCAGGTTTATTGGCAGTAACTGATGTCTCACCAGATGAGGGATATTCACACTGGAAGATTGATAACTGGGGGAAGAACACATGGAGAACCTGTTTAATATCTCAATTTTATTGTGATACTAAAATTGTTCTAATGACATTTCTAAATATACAGAATAGGTAGAGGACTATTAAAAGGTAATAGAGAACCTTTTAAAATCATAGAAATATTTACTCTGAATTATTAGTGCTATATATCAGAATCTATACTCTAAATGCATGAAACACATTAAAAAGCACATTTTCAGTGTGAAGCTCATTAAAAAACAGGAAAAAACTCTATTATAATCTATGTATATATAGTATGTGATGAATAATGATATATTTTTTGTAGATTTTATTGAAATGAATGATACATGACCACATATCAGTATTTAGAAATTTTTAAGATGTAGTGTCTGATGATAATTAGATAAAATTTTAGCTTGACTTGTGGAAAACACAGTGTTCCCTTATGTATGTATTTACAGAAATAATCAGGGAGCAAATAAAGGCAATATTTCTATGTGAAAGAAGAATAGACTGCGGCAGAGAAAGATATTTAAAAGATATTTAATGGTTACTTTGTACCAATTATTTTAATAATATTTTTAGTGGTTATATAATAGCCTGGTAGTTTAAATAGCATTGATTTCTTTTCCTTTTCTTATTATTAAGAAATTGTCTATGCATCTTACATAACAACCACAGATATCCCTCTCCTCCATCCTCCTACTCCAAGCCTTCTACCCCAACCCACTCCCTACTCCCACCTCCTTCAAGGCAAGGCCTCTCATGGAGAGTCAGCAGAGCCTGGAACAATCAGGTGAGGCAGGTCCAAGCCTCACCCCCTGCACCAAGGTTGTGTAAGGTGTTCCACCTTAGGCACTGGGCTCCAAAAAGCTGGCTCATGCACCAGGGATAGATCCTGATCCCACTGCCGGGGGGGGGGGGGGGAGTATTAAATAGTTCAAGCTAAACAACTGTCTCACCTATGCAGAGGACCTAGTCCAGCCCCATGGGGGATCAACAGCTATTGTTCCACAGTTTATGAGTTCCCACTAGTTTCGTTGGTTTATCTCTATCTATACATTTCCTCATCATGATCTTGATGACCCTTGATCATAGAATGCCTCTTCTCTCTCATTGACTGGACTCCTAGAGCTTGGCCTAGTTCTTGGCTGTAGATCTCTGTGTCTTTCTTCCATCAGTTACTGAATGATTTCTCTATGGTGACAGTTAGGATGTTCACCAATCTGGTTACAAGAGTAGGCCAGATCAGATACTCATTCCACTATTTTTAGTAGTCTAAGGTGGGGTCATCTTTGTGGATTCCTGGGAACTTCCCTAGCATCCTGTATCTACCTACCCACATCTCCATAGAAGCCAGCTAACAATGAGGACCCTAAGAGGGACACATGGTTCACCCTGGGAAGGAGAAATAGATGAGATATCTATGAGCAAACAGGGGTTAATGGTGGGGGGCGTGGGGATGAGAACATAAGGAAATAGGGCGGTCAAGCTGGGAACAGGGACAGAGTGGGAAAGCAACAAAAGATGGAGACATGATAGAAATATCATTTATTTTGAGAAATACAATAAAGCAAATATGGATGTACTCTTATCTCAGAATTCATCCTTACTGTGCTCAAAAATTCTTTAGATGAAAAGCATGAAGTTGCTATTTTATGTGGCCATTAAAGTGCTTTTGAACTGAGAGAGAAGAGTGCAAAGACAGCACATTTTCTTGCCATTGAAGAGAATTACTTTTACACTAACCAAGTAGGTTTTTGTAAGGAAAAAAAGCTTTGTTTTGTAAAAGATGGCTGTCTAAATAAGTGTTCAAAGGTAATAGAATTTGAAAGTAATCACTACAGAAATGGTACATGATAGCAAGTATTGCCAATTAGAATTAAGGCTGTGGTTGATGGAGGACTAGATATTTGTAGCATCTGGATGATATTGTAATTATAAAAATAAATTCTGAACTCTATATTAAGAGACAAAGAACATCATCTTCTTGATCAGATAGCCAATCTCTGAATAATTCATGCTGAACAAGCAGATATTGACTTTATAAAATATCACAATTTACCTTCATATTGGAATATAATTCTTCAGAGTGATCAGAAATAATCTCTTTACAAATTTATATTTCATTAAATTGAAGTGGTAGTTGGTTAAATTAATTATTATTAATTACACTCATTATCATCCCTTTCCCAATTGTCAATTACTTTAGTAAAACAATAATTATTTTCTCATAACTTATTACATAATGCCTGTGGGATAAATTAAATACAGAATATAGCATGGCTGTATTCAAATTGAGACAAATAAATCAATATCATAGGTAAATCCCACATTCAGTATAGCAGCTGCAGTAAAGATAAAAACATCAAAAATGTTGATTTACCTTCAATTTGTTGAAAAAGGTAGTGAAAGTTGATTTATTACTTGTCTATGTGTAGTATTATTTTTCTCTCAGGTGTATATTTTATATTCTTTTTGAGATAGCACCAGTTCAGTGTAAGCAGGAGCTAAACCCTCATAAGATGTTAACAGTTACACTAAAGCTGTTCCCTAAAGCAGAACAGGACAAAATAGGTAAACCATGAGAATTTTCCTTCTTTGTTCTTTCCCATGTGTGTCAGCCAGGCCTACAATTTAATTCATGATGTAGCCCGGGTTGCCCTCAAATTTTTCATCTTTCTGTTTAGCTTATTTAGACATGAACTACCAAGACCATCTGATCTTTCTGAAACATATGCTTATGACTGATCCTTACTCATTGTTGATCCTGTTAAAATGCTTTTTTTATTTTGGAGGGTTTCTCTGTTTAGCCCTAGATGCCCTGGAAGTATTCCTCTTTCCTCAATTTCCCCAGATATTTTCAAAAAGTCACAATGTAAACTTTATATCTTCTTCTTACAGCTCTTACACTCCACTGAATCCAATTGCTGCTATGTATGTTATCATGGATGTGAGGTCATTCAGTAGAAAACTAGCAACCTACCAGTGACCCAAACTTCACCCAATGGCTTTGCCTTCTCCAGCAGTCAGCATCCCCAATGGCTCCTCAACTAGTGTTAGTTAGGATCTTGGGATACCTCACTTAGCATATGTTGGGATATTGACTGTCTTAATTTATGCAGGTTTTGTGGTAGTAACTGATGTTGCTCTGAGTTCATGAGTAGAGTGGTTCTTCCATTTCCAGTCAACAGCAATTCATAGTCTGAACATTTGTATCACATAACCAAGAATGCATTTAATGAATTACTTTTTAAGAAAATGCAATCAGAGAATATTATTTTTTTCAAAACATAATTGAATTATAGATGTAAATGTAACGTTTTGGAGTCTAACTCATATGCTTTACATATTTACAAAAGTGAAGAGTTTAAAGTTTCAAACTAATCTGTCATGTTAATGTGCTTCCTTAACACTGTTCATTAATTACATCAAAGCATCTAAATTTCAGACACTGTGGAGTAAATATTCAGAATGGCAATTGACAACTTTATATAAAAATACTGGATGCTGCTTAACAAAATATGTCTATATTATCATTTTTATTTTAGAAAAAGATTGATTATGTTACAGACATACTGTGATGACTATAGAATGAGAAGAAAAGAGAGGGAAGCAAAGTGGGATGAAAGAAGAGAAACAAGTAAGAAAGAAAGTTTATTCCTCCTTTCAAGAGCCATTCACATGCCAAGCACTTTTACCTTCTTTTCTTCATTTGTTATTTCAACATATACCTTCATATGTTTATAAAATATAATAAAAATAAATAAAATAAGAAATAAAAATATACTCTATTTTTAGATGTGAGAATTTTTCATTTTCAAAACTTTTGTTTCATTAATGAACTTATGTAATTTTTAAAAATAATGATCTTTATAGTTTTAGCTTTTGTGTTAGTTCATGAAATTACTCATTTCTGTATTTCAGAAAGGGTAACATTTTTAAGTTACATTAAATGATTTAAACCTCTAGAAATCTATGATCATGCAAACTCATGTTTACAATACGATGGTTTACTCTTTTTCCATCAAGGACCAGTAGAATATGTGAGTAAATGAGGAGGACTATTTTTAAAATCTCTTATTAGGACAACGGCTAGCATTCCAACATATGAAACAAACAAACAAACAAACAGCAAAAACAAGTTAAAAGAAAAAGTAGAAGAGGCAGAGTAGACAACTCAGTCTGTAAAATATCTGCTACACAAACATGAACACCTGAGCTCAGTTTCTGCAGGAAGATCTCTGTCATCAGATCTGGAGAATGAGAGACAGAGTGAGTGAATCCATGAAGCTCAGTGGTAAGTCATTCTTACCACCTTTCCTAAGGTAAGGTTCAAGGGTTCAGCTTTGGATGTGAGGTAGACAAGGTTTTTATAGCTCAGGGCAGGGAATATTTAAATGGAGGATATGACAGAGAAAGGGATGCCAAGATGAAGCCACCTACAAGCTAAGAAGAATGGACAGCTGAATTTAAAAAAAATCAACAATTTCCAGAATTTAAAACCCTAAATCATGACAGGACACTGGTAGAATTCAGGTGTTTCTGGACTACTCTCATCAAATGTGAGGTCAAACTGTTGGCCTTGTGTATATCCTAATTCACAAATTAGTCTGTTGAATACACTAAGCCTATAGGCTGAAGATGATGCCCCAACGTTGTGGAGAAACCTTGGGTAACTGTCCAGGAAGCTGGCTGTTTCTGTGATGTCACAGTTTTGTTGGAAGCCACTTGTGTGCACTTCCTGTTGTTTTTTTTTTAATATTATTTCCTTCTTGGGTCTCTGCGAGAGTTGAAGATTAGATAGTTATAGTTACAGTTATAGTTAAAGATTAGATAGTTATAATTATAATTTTCCTTGTTAAGAATTTCAGAAGAGAAACTAAAAGGTGTAAGTGTATAAATTTGAAAGACATTATAAGATAGTTTTGTTAGTTATATAAGTTAGGATAGAACATGAATCAGGTACATCTTGGACTTACCAAAATAGGATAGATAATGGAATTATTTTCTCTGAGTTTGTCAAATGTGAATGGACTAGACTTTGTTTAAGTATTTATTGCTTGTATATATTGTATATTTGTACTTACTGTATATAGTTTTTCTTATATTTGCTATAACTTTTTCCCTTTTTTCTTTTTATAAGAATAGAAGGGAGAAATATGGTGATATTTTATTTGTGCTGAAATGTGATTTTATTTGTATGTTAATAAACAAAGTTGCCTGTAGGTCAAAGCTAAAAGCAAGCCATTTAGCAGAAGTCCGGTGGTGGTGGCACATGCCCTTAATCTGATCACATGGCAGGCAGAGTCTCTGTACGTTCAAGGACACAGCCAAGTGGTGACCTGAACATTTAATCTCAGTACAAACCATAGAGACCTAGAGGTCTGTATAGACAGGCTGTGGTTGGGTTTAAAGTCAATGAGAAGGTAGAACAGAAAGGCAATAAAAAGATAAGTCACACAAGAGAAGGTCTCTCTTTCAGGGGAAGCATGGTAGTGACTGGTAAGTTAAAGGCTTCACTAGTGCTCTGATCTTTTGGGCTTTTAACTCTGCATTTGGCTCTGTTTCTTATTTAATAAGACCATTTAGAATTTCATCTACACCATGTCTCTGGAAAAAATACACATGACTATGTGTACTGGTGCCATCTTGAATAAGGTCAAGACAGACAGGTCATATGGCTTCATTGCCATAGGACTCCACCATATCTTTACTAAGGGCAGCAAAAAGTCACTTCCTATCTGAGGCCCAAGTATGAGCAGTGGTAGCACTTGTTTTCCCTCCTAGGCTTTCAGGCATCAGTTTTATACTTGTGTCACAAAGCCCCAGAGACCACCAAGGAGCTGGTTCCCAATTCAAGTATATGTGTCTTTTTATTGTCAAGTTTGAACCTGGGCCACTGCCAGGCAGATGGAGGAAAATGCAGCCACTGCAGTGGGCCTGTGAAGGCCTAGACTTAACTTTACAGTCTCAGGAATATGCCATGATAACTCAGATGGATATAAAGCAGTATCCTCCTTCAGACATCCTGTCTGCTGTTTAAAGGAAAGCTTAACAGGATCCAGATTGTCTTGCAGACATCCTGTCTGCTGTTTATACAGGAAAGGAAAGCTCAACAGGATCCTGTCTGTAGTTTACAGCCCTTGGAGATATCTATATAATCCTCCTGAGCAGTCTAGATAATCCTGATCAGTGGATTGTGGTCTAGACTAATAGTTTCAGAAAATCACCTTGCCCCTTCTAACCAATCCCAAGTTGCCAATTCCTGGCTTGTGTTTTTTCCCTATAAAAACCCTCTACACCTGGGCTCATGGCTGTTGCCATATTTTCTTCCATCTGCCTTGTGGTGGCCCAGGTTGAACCTGAATAAAAGAATTCTTATATGCTTCCATCAGAAACCAGCTCCTTGGTGGTCTCTGGAGGTTTCATGAAATGGGTAAAACATATGGTTCATAGCAGGAAACCCCCATGACCCCATGGAACTCCAGACCAGAGGGTTCCTCCCTGGCTGGTAAGTGTGTCTCTAAGTGTCTGTCTGTTTGTTTGTGTTCAGTTTTGTCTCTGTGGCATGCCTAGGTTGGTGATTGTGATCAGGAATGGTAAATGGGTGAATGCACCACAAACAATGATTACAAGGGGCTGAAAGACATTTCAGACTCCATTAGTGGGGGCATAGAACCCCACATCTGTAGTAGGACCCCACATCTGTAGTATAGACAACATGGGTTGCTCCCATGGACCAGCATGAGGCTGGAGTCTTTTTGGCTTTGTCTGTAGGTGCCAGGAGAGCTGTTCTGTTGTCTTGCCTTATGTTGTTGGAATGTCCTACCTGTATGAATGTGTAAGTATTTGAGAAATGTGGCCACATGTAAGAGTGTTTTGTGCTGTTTTATGCCTGAGCTCATGTATAGGTTGCAACTCGTGGGCCAGAAGGCCAGCTGAAGGAATGGAGATACCTTTGGTTAAACTGGGACAGACTAAGAAAACTCCCCCTTTGCTTCCTTGTTCTCTCTCTGACCAGAGTGTAGGCAACAGGCAGAAATGCTCTGCAATGAGTCCAACAGGCAGCAGCTGCACAGCCCAGGTACTACTGAGGGGACCCAGGGTGCCATTGATAGGGTTAGGTGGCCTGTGTTCACCACAGGGCCCACACGAAGTGTGTTTGGGGCCCCAGTTCACTCAGGGAGCTGTGGAGTGGAGGCTTTACAGCAGGATTCAGGTGGCAGCCAAGTCGGCACAGAGGCTTTGTGTGAACTAGGCATGACTGGGCACTAGGGTGGGCTGTGAACACTGTGGGGCCCAGACATGGGTGGCAGGTCCTGGCTAGGCCGCCATGTGGAGAGGCATGGGGCAGATCTAGCAGGAGCCAGCAGGGGACTCAAGGACCTCAGAGTGTGCCTGAACCGGGTGGGGGCTGGTGGAGAACTAACTGTGGGCCCTCTAGGGTCACAGTTGAGGAATTGCCTACAGGTCTGTGGGCCCAGGCAGTGACAAGGAGTCCTTTCCAGCCTACTACTCTTGTTAACTTGAAAATCTGAGGTTAACAGTGATCTTCTTTCCCCATAGTATGCACCTTTCCCCTCCTCTTACTCTCCCATGATGTTGGTTGGGGCTCCCAAGACCTGCCCTGGGGCTAAAATGTGAAAGTGGATTGGAATGTCACTGCCTATGGCTTCTAAGTTACCAAGCTACCACAACTATGTTATAAGGCTAACCAACAGTTTCTTGTCTGTAGTACAGTAGTGATGCAAATTTAGTTATTCTTGTTGATATATTCATGTATTTCTGTTCTTGCTTAAAAATATTGTAGTTTTACAATATATTCTAGACTACTGAGGGAAATCACAAGAAAGACTTTGGTAAGAGTTTCTATGTTAAAAAAAGCAGAATTTGTCTGCAGTAAATGTCTGAGGGATCAAAGGAAAGGACTCAGGGTACATGAAAGGTTATAAAAAGTCAAAGGGAATGTGATGTGAAGTATGTTTGTTGTTGTTTCTTATACCTGCAAATACTGAATTTAAAAGTTCATTCTGGTTGGTTTTCATTTTAAAAATAGCTAATGATTCTGCAAATTGCTTATGTATGTGTGTATGTGGACAGGTATGTGACTTGGATTTAACTATGTGTAAATGTAAGCAACCGTTAACTGTATGTGTGTGTGTGTAAATTGGATCCAACTGTTTGTATGTGTGCAAGTAACTATTGTTTAGAAAAACATGCTTTAAATAGCAACCATGTGGCTTCCTCCATCTTGGCTGGTGACCTCATGGGCAGCCATGTGGCTGGCAGCCATATTTTTTTGTTTGTTTGTTTTCCGAGACAGGATTTCTCTGTGTAGGTTTGTGCCTTTCCTGGAACTTACTTCGTAGACCAGACTGACCTTGAACTCACAGAGATCTGCCTGGCTCTGCCTCCTGAGTGTTGGGATTAAAGGTGTGTGCCACTACCACCCTGCAAATTTGGCAATTTTATTTTCTTTTCAGTATTTTAACTTTGTTGTTTGTTTGGTTTTGTTTTGGTTTTTCAAGACAGGGTTTCTCTGTAGCTTTGGAGCCTGTCCTGGAACTTGATTTGTAGACCAGGCTGGCCTCAAACTTACAGAGATCCACCAGGCTCTGCCTCCGAGTGCTGGGATTAAAGGCCAGTGCCACCACTGCCCAAAGCAGACATCTTTTACTAAGGTTATAAAGATCTACTCAGGTTAACACCTAAGTACTTATGTCTTTACGAAGTGTTCAACAGCAAGCTTCCAGAGAATTAAAAAAGATGGCTACATAATGCTTAATAAATAAGATATTTAATAAGTATTAAAGCTGTATCTCAATGCTTTTATACACAGGAATATACCTTGCAATGTTGGATCTTAGTGGTTTTGAAAAATGCCAGTGCCAGGTGATGATCACTGGAAGCACCAGCCACAATGAAATGCAGCAGGCAGGCTATGTATATGCTGCCAAAGGTAGAGTTAAAGAAATCTTCTAAGACTCTAAGTAAAAGAACCAAAAGGATTATGAATGAATCCCAGATATTGAACTTTGGGATTGTTTGCACAGATTTTGGTAATGCCATGTTCCACCCCCCCTTAAAATAAAAGAAGGTATTTTATTTTTGCTATTGCAGAAAGACATTTGAGAGATCTTAATCTTTTTAAGAACAATTTTTAAAATATTTAAGTTTATAAGGCTATGGGACATTTTCAGCTTATAAAATGCTCTATATTGTTAGTATTTGGACTTAAAATAGAAGGGTAAAAATTAGGGTCACAGCCATAAGCACCAAATACTAACCAGAAACTGGGATGTTCATTTCTAATGATGCAGCAAGACAATGACCTAACAAAGGGCTTAAAATAGCTGCTGACTTCACAAGTCTTCACCCTTTGGGAGATGAACAAAATATTTTTACAGGGGTGGCCTATGACCACCTGTATGTCAGATGCTGGCAATGAGATTCAACAATGGCAAAACTACAATTATGAAATAGCATTGCGAAAGTTGAGAACCAGTGACTTGGAGAATGTTTCTTCTTACCCAAGATACATTCAGGCTTAAGAATGTTGTCTAGTCTCTTTGTATTTGCTATGTTTGTTAAACTTAAGCTATTTGGATAACCTGAGTCATATAAATGTTTTATATTGGTGTTTTGTTTTGGTTTCCTTACTGAACCTGTATTTGATACTAGAAGAGATTCAATTTAAAATCATTGTTTTTAAGGCTACTTATTTTGACTATTAGAGAACATAAATAGTCAGTCATAAATAATCAAGTTTTGTTTGTTTATTTTTTTTTTGTTTTTTGATGGTAGTCAGGGTAAGTAGTGACATACAAGGATACATTTACTCTGTCCCTTGCATATGTTTTCAGGGTTGAGCTTGAAACAAGTAACTAGAAACAAAGTTTATATATTCAGATATACCTGGACAGCCCTCATGCTTCAGAGATCTGCAGAATATGGCATTTAAATGTTCATCTAAAAGCTTATTATATCAGATAAACATCCAGATCTTAGCAGTAACACAAGGTCCCCAAAGAAGATTATATACAAAGCACCACAATGTCTATGCCTGGATTATGGCATCACTGACCACAGGGCATGATGCTCCAATGCAATGCTTGCCTCCAGGACCCAGCCCAGCCTATGGACAAGCAGCAGGACACTGAGATTGATTGCACCCTTTTGCTTGGACAAATCAAGATCAGTCTTCCATTTCCCTATTCCACAGAAAAAATACTCTGCCTTATGGGCGTGATGGCAGAAAAAGATTGATGCTGTTCTGACTGGTACCTCCAATGCTATGGAGACCTGGATAGGGATTGGTCCCTGTAATTTATAGGATTGGAAGCTGCTTGGTCTACACCAGATATAGTTTATCCTTCTCAGATCTCTGATAGTACTGATACTATAGCTCTGATAGTAGCTTCTAAGCTTTGAGGATCTCAGAAAATGACTTAAGATAAAAAAGTTTCATATTGTTCTCCTGTTCTATGATATAATGGTTCAGAGCTTAACATTTAAGAGTTCTTATAAGCTGGCAAAGCAATGGCTACTTACTGTTCAGTCACAAGCTCAGCATTTTGGATTTGTTTTAGATGTCATCTAAATATATCTAAATATAAACCTAAAAGTACTTCTCATCAGGCCAAAAATTTATACCTGGTTCTCTGGATAGAAGGAAATGCACAAGCTTTTAACCCAAATCTGTAGTTCTTGTTGGGACTCTAAGGTATGAGTCCACTTCTGCTGTTTTACAGACACCCATTACCTGCTTTGTCTACAATATGGATTTCAGTACAGATTAGTAATACTAATGTATCTAAAACTTTTATGTCATTTTAAAAGATAGTTTGTGTAGGTCTCAGAGGATTAAAAGAGTCATAAATTTTGAATCCTCTTCACAGAGGTCAAAAGGATCCCAGATAAGTGCAGCTTATTCCTAAAAATGGTATTTTTCCTCTCCCCTGGTCTTGGGACTCCTGCTTTTCCCCATTACTGAGGGTATGGGCCTAAGAGCTCAAATAAATTCATAAAATTTAACTTCTGTTCCTAGTTTAAGTTTTCCTCAATAGATTTCCACTTGACTGGCAGATACCTCCAATCTTCAGTTGCTGACTATACTGCTCCATATGACTGTGAGCTCTGGACTTGCTAAAAGCAGCCAATGTGATTATTCCCTGTCTCTATGGGGTCAGACAGCCACATGCTTCTGAAAGATGCCCGATTGCCCAGCCTTTGACCAACCGTTCAGCCTTTTTGGGGCCATGAGAATGGCACCCCAATGCTAGCTCGTAGCAGTACCAGAAGAGAATATGTCATCCCATGTTCCCTGTTTAGAAAAGGTTGAAATGCTGGATCAAAAGGAAATTCCCTGGCATAGAGGCAACATGGCCAACTATAATGCCCATTGACATACCAAAAAAATAGGTTCAGAGTTGCCAAGAGATAAATTTATTAACTGAAATAATTCTGCAATAAGATAAAACACCTGTCCTTCTTTAGGCAGAACCAAAGAGGTACTATGCAAGATTATAAATATGGTTGTACTCAAAGTTCAGAACTACAGGACCTTAAGGAATGCAATAGATAGAGATGTCACTGCCCTAGAAAAATCTGTTAGCTGATGATTCTTAGGTCCCAATACCCTTGAATCTCTGGACAGGTAAGACTCATGATTGAGTCTTGTCATTGATACTTGTGAAGGGCAGAATGTGAAGGCCTAGAATTAACTTTACAGGCTCAGGAATATGCCATGATAACTCAAATGGATACAGAGCAGTATCCTCCTTCAGACATCTTGTCTGCTGTTTAAAGGAAAATTTAACAGGATCCAGATTGTCTTGCAGACATCCTGTCTGCTGTTTATATAGAAAAGGAAAGCTCAACAGAATCCTTTCTGTGGTTTATGGCCCTTGGAGATATCTAGATAATCTTGCTGAGCAGTCTAGATAATTCTGTTCAGCGGGTTGTGGTTCCCTGCTAAAAGTCTAGACCAATAGTTTCAAAAAATCACCTTGCCCCTTCTAACCAATCCCAAGTTGCCAATTCCTGGCTTGTGGTTTTTTCCAATAAAAACCTTCTATACCTGGGCTCATGGCTGTTGCCACATTTCCTTCCATCTGTCTTGTGTGGCTCAGGTTGAACCTAAATAAAAGGAACCTTATGTGCTTGCATCAGAAACCGGCTCCTTGGTAGTCTCTGAGACTTTCATAAAACAGGTGCAACAGGCCCAGATAGGATTTTTTAAACAGAAAAACCACAAACCTGGAATTGCATGCCTTGGCATCTTGGGATTGATCGGAAGGGATATGGAACAAGGTGATTTTTTGAAACTATTGGTCTAGACTTTTGATGAAAAACCACATTTGAAATTATTGGGTTAGACTTTTGACAATGAATCAAAACCTGCTGAGAAGGATTTTCTGGATATCTTCAAGGCAATAAACCTCTGACAGAATGTCTGTTGGAGCATCTGTATCTTATTAAACTTCACTGCCCTGTTTTTTAATTGACTGCTTCTAGGGTATTTTTTGGAGTTGTCATGGCACATTCCTGAGGTTCCTCCAGTCACCAGTTGGTCTACAATGATGGCACTTCCCTAAGATGGATTCTGTATAATTAAGTTTAGGCCTTCAAATACCATCTCACATCAGCAGTGCCATGTGTTGGTGATAAGGCTGGAAAGGACTCCAGAAAGGTGCATTCCTGATCACATCAAGCCAGCTTTCAGTTTCCTGTGTATGTGGCAGCATGCTCCTGTGGCACCCAGAGACCCAAGAGGACTGGTTTTCCTGGTTCTTCCAGTCAAGCCACCCTCTCCCATACTGGTGGGTAGAGCTTCTCCCATGCTGGGATAGGGTGGCAACACTAAAATTCTTGGGAGGTTGTCAAAAGTTTTGCCTACCTTGTTGGAAAGTTAGCTATTTCTAAAAATAAAAACATTCTGTACCTTGAGATTTACAGCTGAGGGTTCCAAATATATGACAGGGTTAGAGTTCCAAAGAGAATCTAGTTGCAATGGTGGATCTTAAGGGTTTTGCCAGATAATAGTCATCAGAAACACGAGCCACAATGAAATGGAGCAGGCTGAGATCTAGAAGACAAGCCATATATATATATATATATATATATATATATATATATATATATATATATATATATATATATACTGCCCAGTGTGGGTCCAAAGACATAATCCAAGCCTCTAAATAACAGAACCAAAAAGTATCATGAATTAATTCCAGATATTGAAATTTTTATTGTTTGCACTATTGGAGCTTGGTTTTTGCCTTATACATATAAGGGTTATACCATGTTTTCTCCCTCTTAAAATAAAAGAGGGTACTTTCTTTTTGTTATTGCAGAAAGATATTTGAGAGATTTTAAACCTTTTAAAAAGATATTTGAGAGAATTCAAAAATATTTTAAAAGAAATCTTTAATATATTTAAACATATAAGGCTATGACCAACTTACCAACTCATTTCATAGACAAAAATCAAGCCTTACCTTTCTAAAGCTACTAGGTCTCTTGATAAGAAAATGTTCTAAGATATCAAAATCTATGTAAGTTTTGAGGGTCTAAAATGTTTTAAGATATATAAAGATTTGATGATATAAGAGTCTATTCAAGCTTTGAGGGTCTCAGAAAATAATTGAATATATAAATACGTTACAAAGTATAAATAGATAATTTAAATGCTTCAAATTATTTTCTACTTCTATGATATTGTTATATTAAGATTTTAAAAGTTCACAATTTAACATTAATTCTCATACTGTTTGGGTCACGAGCTCAAAATTTTAGATTTTCTCTTGTTGTCTTTAAATATAAATTTAAACTTTCCATCAGGCCAAAGACCTCTCTGTATAATCTGTTCTTGGCTCTATAAATCACAACAACAAAAAACTTTACATACTTTTAACCCAAATCTATGTTTTGCTAGGACTCAAAGGTATGAGTCTACTCCTTCTGTTTTACAGATACCCATTACCTGCTTTTCTGCAATTTGGATTTCAATACTGCTTGGTAATACTATTATATCTAAAACTTTTATCCCCTTTTATAAAATAAGAATTCATATAATCTTCAGAGAATCAAAAGAAGTTATGAAACCTGGATCCACTTCACAAAGGTCAAAAGAACTCAAGGTAAGTACAGCAATACAGCTTCAGTTTTCCCTATCTGTCTATTCTTGAGAATGGTATTTTTCTCTCTAGAACTCCTCCCCTTCCCAATTACTAAAAGTATGGGCCTAAAAGTTCCAAATATATTCATAAATTTTAACTTCTGTTCCTAGTTTGAACTTGTCTCAACAGGTTTCCATTTGCCTGGCAGACACATCAAACCGTTGGTTGCTAACTGCAATCTGCTCCAAAAGACCAAGAGCTCTGGACTTGCTAAAGGCTGATGTGGAACAGTCCAGCCAATGTGATTGTTTTCTGGCTCTACAGCTGGTTCAGACAGCCACAGGCTTCTGACAAATACCCAGTTTCCTAAATTCCCTCCAAATATTTGGCTAGCCTTTCATTCTTATGTATATAGCATGTATGACTGCAGGCCAGAAGAGGGCACCAGATCTCATTACAGATGGTTGTGAACTACCATGTGGTTGCTGGGAATTGAACTCAGGACCTCTGGAAGAGCAGTCAGTGCTCTTAACCTCTGAGCCATCTCTCCAGTCTTACCTTTCATTCTTGTTGGGCCATTACCATCTATACCCTGTTTCACCTTGAAGCAGCAATACAAGAGAGTACATTGTCCCTGCAATCAAAACAAGCTAAAAAGGCTAACTAAAAGAGAAACTCTCTGGCATAGGAGACAGAATATCTACCTATAATTCCTATTGACAAACTAGGAAATGTGGTGGTATTCTAATTGTACTGAAATGTGAGTTTGATTGTATGTTAATAAATAAAGTTGCCTGGGGGTCAGAGCTATTAGAGCCATAGCAAGAGTATGGCAGTGGTGGCACATGCCTTTAATCCCAGCACTTGGTAGAAGAGCTAGGTAGATCTCTGTGTGTTCAGGGATACAGCCAGCATTGGAGACATATGCCTTTAAGACTTGGGGGGCTGTACATACAGACAGTGATGAGGCAGTCACGTGTTTGGGTTTACAACCAATGAGAAGGCAGAACAAAAAGACTATGAAAAGATGTACACACAGGAAGTAGCTCTTTTTTTCGGAGAGCTAGGACCACTGCAGGAGGAAGGGTGAGATTTTAGCTCTGAGCTCTGACCTCTTGGCTTTCTCTTTTACATTGGTTCTGTGTTTCTTATTTAATAAGATGGTTGGATACATAGATTTATTAACTAAAATGGTAATATTATAAGATAAGATTGTTGACCTTCTTTATGTAGAACCAAAGACATATTATATGACCTTAAGAAGTTATTTCTATATAAATCATTCAGAATTATATTCAGGCTGTACTCAAAGTGCCTATGCAAGGCCTTAATAGAGCAATGCTATTTTTAGGTTAACTGCTCAGGGGCCGTTGGAAACTCCATGGCCCTGCCGAAAAAGCAGATCTATGACAGAGGAAGGTAGTGACAACAAGGAAACCACCATGGGTATCTGCCTTAGCTAGCTCCTTAATGATCAAAAGCTTCTTTGAACCTTTTTACAGGGGTAGCCTAGGACCAACTGCATGTCAGATGTTTGCATTGAGATTCACAATAATGACAAAATTGTAATTATAAAATAGCAACAAGCCTCAAATATTTTTGATAGGTATAGACTTTTTGTTTGATGATAGAAATGTAAAGCTACATTTGATTCAAGTCTGAATAATAATTTACTCCATATGGTAATAGAAATTGAAAGTAATAAAGATCTATTAAGATTTTATCAAAAGCTAACTTAGAGATTTATACCTATGTCTTTGCCAAATGTTCAACACCAAGCATCTAGAGAATTTAAATGAATGATGGAATAGGTTTGATAAATAAGGTATTTGATAAACAAGATATGTATTCTATAATGATGGAGTTTCTAGTCCCCCAAGGAGGGAGGGTCCTTTTCTCAGAGTTGGACCATACCCCAACTCACAAGCCCCTTTTTCATTGTCTTATGAAAGCTGCTAAAATATTAAAGACTTTTAGGAAACATAAGTTGATAGTCATTCAAATCTAGTAGACAGACAGTCCTCAAATGCTCAGAGATCTGCAGAATATGGCATCTAAAAATGTTTAATTAAAAAGCTTTTCATAATAGTGAGACATGCTGGCTCCTGGCAGCATCTTTGTTTCCTCCAAAGAAGATGAATGGGCACCAAAGGACCTCCACCTGGAACTTGCTCCAGAGTGGCTACAGCAGCCACTGAGCAAAAACCACCTTTCTCCTCAACTACTGCCTTTCACTTCTACTGCTACTAGGGCCTTCTTCAGACCATTGACAACAGGACTATGGGAAATCCATTGCCTCACCTTTGCCTAGACAATTTAAGCTGATCCTCCTCACAAGCTCCTACCCCACAACTGTCAGATCTTTTGAGGCATGACAGGCCTAGTCATGGCAGCCGAAGACTGATATTGTTGCCCTAAGATGTCTGCCCTCAGTGACCATAGAGAACCCTCTGTTGGCTGTCTTGGTAGCCAGCAAGTAATTCACTATCACTTCCAATTGCTAACTCTGATAAAATTTATCCTTATAAGATCTCTAATATTGTTTGAAAGTTCAATAGCAGCAACCAAGGCTTCAGCTGCCTTCTCAGTTCTCTATGTAAAATTTACAGGCCTTATTTTCTTAGAGCTAATACTAAGTCTAGACAGAGTTCACCTTGTTAGTAGACTTAAACAAGGGATAAAGTCACTTTGCAATGATGGCTGTCAGTATCTCTTGGTATATTAGATAAAAATAAGGTGCTTTAAAGTTTGTTTGTGTGACAATAAGAAAGCTGTCTCACTTTTGTTCATTTAACTATCCTTCTCAGATTTGATTGTGTTTGATGACCAGGGTACTAATAGATTTTTGCCAATTAAAAGCTATCTCCCCTAATCCCAAGGCTACAAGCACCATGATAACTCATTAATAATTTTTTTTTGAGTACAGAAAGGTGTGCCTCATTCACAGACTCTAGGGTACAGGATAAATTGGTTTCAGGTATAACTTCAGAGGTTCAGAGTTTTAGCATTGATAAATGTACTTTTGATAAAGCCCTGACTACAGATAGTCTTGGGAGTCCTTAAATATCTGTGGACTTTAGTGATCTCAGCTTTTAGAGACAGGTTTGCATTGGAAAGGGTGTGGAAACCTCCTTCTTCCTTCTTTACTCACTCAACAACTTTCATTCAGTAAATTTCCTCTGATTAGTGTAGCTTGAGTTTTCTTGCCTGGCCCACAGTCAGGACAAATCTCTGTCACCCGCCAATCCCACAGCCATTCAGACCCAACCAAGTAAACACAGAGACTTGTATTGCTTACAAACTGTATGGCCATGCCAGGCTTCTTGCTAACTCTTCTTATATCTTAAACTAACCAATTTATATAAATCTATACCTTGCCATGTGGCTCGTGGCTTACCGGCATCTTTACATGCTGCTTATCATGGCAGCGGCTGGCAGTGTCTCCCTCAGCCTTCCTGTTCTTTCAATTCTCCTCTCTGTTAGTTCCACCTATACTTCTTGTCTGGCTACTGGCCAATCAGTGTTTTATTTATTGACCAATCAGCAACACATTTGACATACAGAGCATCCCACAGCAGATTAGAGATTTAAAGATGTGTTTCATTGGTCTGAAACCAGGCCCTAGAAAATGTCATTACCTTTTAACCCCAAACCTTAGTTTATGCTATGACACCAAGATGTAAATTTGTTCCAATTGTTTTACACACACTTGTAGGTTAACTTCACCTGCATGCCCACTCATAAAATCTCTGTTATTTCATAATTTCTTGACACTTTTACAGGATTGATAGAGGCATTTCCCATCTCCAGAGAAATGGGAAATGTTTCTCTGTACTCCTATACTGCTGGAACACATCACCCCCAATTTATCATACCATCCCCCCAAGTTCCTGGAATATCACTGCTAGCACCACCGCTCCAGACTCAAAGGTATATCTGCTCTTTCATTTGGATCATCCACCCTTGCCTTTTCTATACAACCAGGGCACTTCTCTATTCCATTCTTTCTGGCAGCCCCATCACTTTTCCCATGGCTATGGCCATTCATAGGGCCAATGTTAACAATCTATTTTTCTCCATACAACCTTCCTTCTTAACTCCTTCAAGAAATAGATGCCTGAGATCTCCATGATGACAGCTAACTGAATGATTCTTCACTCATTTCTCCCACTATGCATGACCCCAAATCCCAACTCCCCCACTTTGCTTCATCCCAAATCAATAGGAAGCAGTCTCAAGAATTCAGCACCCTCACTTCCCTACTTGCTATCTATAACTCACCTTTTATAATAATCAAGAAGGGAGGAATGCTACCATTCACACCTGCTGCTGGCCCACCCAGTGTCCTGACAATTTCATCTTATATAAAGTCCTCTTTTAAAGACTCCCCCTCTCTGTCTCTTTCTCTGTCTGTTTTCTACTTGCCCCTTTCCTTCTCCCTTTAATAATAGAACTTTTCAAGTCAGTGCCACCTGCATAGTATATCTTTCCCCAAGGCTCCCACCTGCTGTGACTGCTGCCAGCCATGTCTGCATGGCATGTCTCTTTCTCACCTGACTTGAGGCTCCTTGGTTCCAACCTACCAAGGTCTCTCTTCTGCCATTTTTCAACAGCCATAGCAAGCTAGTCATATGTGGTAATATAACCATTGAAACAAAAGTACCATCGCAAGACGACTATAAACAACTTTTTGAAACAAAGAAATGATTGTCATTCTTGGAACATGCAATATAGAACAACTTGTAGTTAAGGTTACAGGTATGGTATAGCCCAATCCTTATGATATAGAAGTTTAATCATAATAGCAATGAACCTAGTTTATCTTTACTTTAAGATGACTTTTAAGCCTAGGATGGAAGCAAGCTGGTTCTTTACATATAATTTCTGCTGTTAGTTAGTAAGAGGGAAATTATTTTTGAATGAAAATATATAGGTGAGAACTATACTTAGTACTGTATTTTCTAATTAAATATAAAATGTTGGAGCAGAAATGGCCTAGTGGATATGCTACTGTGCCAAATAATATATGTCTAACCTTCATGGTCCACATGCTAAAAGGAGAAAAACCAAGTCTTGCAAGGTATCTCCCACACACACTCATGATAGCTCACACACACACACACACACACACACACACACACACACACACACACAAACTTTTAACAGTTTTATATATTGTGGATAATAACATTTTAGCCTTCTTTATAGGTGATTTTTATTGATTTACAACATTAGGTTTAAGAAAAACAAAACAAAATCTATGTATGTTTGTACTGATTATTTTTCATAAGTTCCAACACCCATTTAACAAAATTACCATATTCAAGGAATGCCAAAGAGGCTACTAAGTGCTGAGTGGTACCATTCTATGGGCTCTTGCTGTGTGGGCAGAGCCTCAAGAATCCACATATTAGCATACAAAGAAGCCCATGGTTTTTCCCTGCTGTTCTGGTCAGACTTGCATAAACTCTACCCTTCCTACTGTGCTGAGGACGCAACACCATCCATAAGACCTAGCTGCCCTAAAACAGAACTGAGGAGCTTCCCTCCAAAGAAGAGAGGCTATGCTATTGTCTTTTTGTTGGTTTATATTCTTCTCTTATTTCCACTAAAAATACTAAAGTTAATATTTAAAAAGCTATGCTATGTTACCAACATCTGGCTATAACTTTTGTATATGTCACTGCATTGACTACTTTCATTATTCATGTGACAAAACAACTTAAAGAAGAAATGTGTTAATTTGGCTTACTTTTCAAAGAGATACCATCCTTCAGAGCAGGGAAGGTCCCTTGGGTTGCCTGATTGCATGACATGTATCTTCAGTCAGATAGCAGAAAATAGTTAATGCCAATTCTCTGTAGGCCCTCTATTTATTTAGCCTAGGTCTTCAACCTATGGGATGCTGTTACCTGCTGTTAGTGTAGGTCTTTCCATATCTCTTAACACACTCTAGACACTCCCTCATAAACATGTCCAAAGTTTTATTTCTATGATAATTTAAAGGCAATCAAGATTAAAAATTCCAGTCACTGTAGGTCCACGGCTAAGTCAGTATATAAAAGTTGTATTGCTCTTATTTGGAAGAAGGAGATTGAGGCAGACTCTGAAGTGATTAATAAAATAAATCTGAGGTAAAACTATAGAGAGAACAGTAGGAAGAGAACGTGGAGTCAAAACTGTCTCACTATTGAACATCAAGTCATTATTTCATGTGTCTGTTTATATCAAGATTTTAAGAATGAAGTGTGGGAGGCCAGCTCCCACATTTTCAAGAGTTCCTATAAGGAACAGAGAGGGATATGAAATATTAGGTAGAAAGAGAGACCTATTGATGAGAAAAAAAAGACAGAAACACAGGAATGCTTCTGAAGGGCCTAGGTAAATATCTAATGATGTTTTCCATTTTTTCAAAAGGCTTCTTATAGCAATGCCCAGGGGTGGGGCAAAAGACCTCCCTCTTGCTAGATCAAGACACAAAGCATAGCCAAGTGTAGACTCTTTGAAAAACCTGGTATCCATGCCCATGGTCAAATCATTCTCTTATGTACCCCTGCTGGGTAAAGCAAGCTCAAAATCTCAGATCCTGAGTAAGTTCTTACTAGGAACCCCCTGTGGGTCTCTACAGTGAAGTTGTGAGCAATAGTACTGGCTTTTCTTTGTATGTGTATCCTCATATGTTTCTCACAAGTAGGGAAAGATGGACAAGAAGAGTAGCATGAACTGTGGTTGCAAACCTACAGGTCAATAAATAAATTGCATATTTAAAGGTAATTACTTAGAACAAGAAAAAAATCTTTAACATCCTATTGAAAACAGTTTTATAAACTATATATCTTTTGCTCATTAACATCTACTATCCAATAAGTAAAGTGTTCAAAACAATATAAAATTTTTATATATGATATCATAAATTCTCTCTTCCAGACTGAGAACAAATATTATGTGTAAAATATTCATTGGAATATGGAAGCAACCAGGTAAGATACTGGATTTTTAAACCTTCTTCAGGTTGAAATGACAAAGGAGGCCCAGATAACACAAAATGTGTCTTCTGACTAGAAATGAGATAAGTTCCTTCAATTCTTGATTTTATTATGTTCACAGGAATTTTGGGTTTTGGGTTTTTGTTTTTTTGTGTTTTGTTTTATTTGATTGTGTGTGTGTGTGTGTGTGTGTGTGTGTGTGTGTGTGTGTGTGTGTGTGTAATTATAGGACTCAAGAATTTTATTCCTATTCACAGAAAATTCAAAATACAATGAATTGAACATTGGATTGTTTTGAATGTTTACTGTTAAAACATGTTCAATATCAAATTATTTTGGCAACTGTATTTTCTGTAGATATTTAAACAGTCTAATAGAAATGCATACAAATTTCAATAGTGCAACTCTTGCTGAATGTTTCAAAAGTAGCTTAATCTGGAATTATATTCTATATTATAGATAAACATTGTAAGCATTTTGGCCAAGTGTGTGCTGACACAAATGATATGAAGCATCAATATTGATTTTAAAATGCCTGGGTTTAAGCATAATAAAATGCTTAATAAAACTGTTAAGAAACCTTGCTAAATAAAAACTGTTTCATCATTATGTGCAGTGAGTAGGAATATAAAGTAAACTTTTCTCACTTGACTGTCTGGCATATGCATAAAGATATCTCTTTTAAACAAGCTGGATATTGAGGAGATTATGAACAAATGAATTACTGTAATTAATCCCACTCCCACGACTTAGTGAACACTGTCAAATGTTGGGGGTGAGAGACAGGAGCCAGGGGCCATGGAGGATGTGGGGCTATATTCAAGAGTTCAATGTTGTCATTCCAAAGTGTCTGACTTAGTGCAAACTTTAATTTAGTTTGAATTGTTTATCACATGTAGTTCAATTCAATCTTGAGACTAAAGCATCATGAGTCATGGGAGGAAGTTGAATACCAGTTACTACAGAGCCTAATTCAAATGAACAAACATTGAGAACAAGGTTTTCTATCAGTATAGTAAAGCAATAGCTTAAAATATATAATATTTATTGTCAGGAAATGATATTTCCTTGCTTACAGAATTATATTACATATAAACAGTTAGCATTTGCTTTTTAAATTATTCATCTAGATTAGCTCATGAACTATTTACCCATTCTTATAGTGAATTGTACAGGGAATGTACAAATAGTAAAATTGCTAATTAAATGTATCTCAGTTCCTTACTGTTTTAATTTTAAATCTTTCATTGATCAGTTTATTCCTAAGGGAAAACACTCCTCTATCTCATATATTTTTCACCAATACTCTTCCCTAAGGTGTTTTCTTTGTATAGGAAATTAACATAATATAAAAAAAATGGAGCTTGGAGTTTGATGTGATAGAACATAGACCCAAGGTGATTTTCTCAGAAGTGCTTAATCACACCTTTGAAGGATACATCAGGGGAAAACCTGGTTCCTGTTAGCTTCCTCATAGAGAAAGTGATCATCCCTATAAGATTCTTGAATAAACATTATCTGCACATGAATATCTTTTACATCCTTGCATCATCTCACATATGTATCTATATTCCCTCACAGCCATAGAGAAAATACAATGCACATCTGAATAGCTGACAGGACTGTGTTAGGTTCCCTATTTTCTCACATCACCTACATCTTACACTTTTTTCTTTCTTGTGCATTGTTGAGGATTAATCTTTTTTAGGTTGAACTGAGCCTTGTTTTTATTTTGTTTTATTTTGAGACAGGATTTTTCTGTGTATTAGCTCTGGCTGTACTAGAACTCCCTTTGTCAACATGCTGGCCTCTAACTCAAAGTGGCCTGTCTCTTCCTCCTGAGTGCTGGGATTAAAGTCATGTGCCACCACAGCCCAGTTTCAGGCTTTTTTTTTTTTATAGAACAAAACCATTTTACCTTTTCTAGGACCTCATTCATGTTTTGAGAGCAGTCTAATATGGAGATATAGTCACAGCACAGGAAAAAAAAACTTAAAATAGTTATGAGCCAACAAAGAAAAAAAAATGATTAGAAAATGGAAGACAGAAATGAAGAATTAAGGGAAGAGGTGAATCTTCAGGTACTATGTATCCCTTCACAGTAAATACAGGGGAAGTAGAAAAGAAGCACATAAGACCAAATTTCTAAGAAAAAAGTACCAGTCATCTAGAGATATTTGAACTAAGTCTTCACAAGCAATAGAATGTTTTTCACCAAATAGAAAAACAGATCATTAGTGAATGGTAATACAAGTTACCACATGGACATTTTTAATGTATTTTATCATTTTAGTTTAAGGAAGCTATGCATTAATATACTAAAAATAATTTAATTGACAGGAAGGAGATAATAATTATTATGACTTTTAAATACTTTCAAAATGGAAAAATTAATAGATTACAAGAAAATCATGCAACAGATATTCATCAGGTGTATTTAAATAAGAAAATTTTAGAGCAATGATTTTAGTTTATTGGTAACAAACAGCATGTTTGAGGTGTTTGACTTGATTGTCAGCAAAATCATCAAAGCTATAAAGAGAAAGGTAGATGTTTCTACTGGAAAGAATTTTTCTTTTCCTTTTCAAAACAGGGATTCTCCATGTAATTTTCAGTGACTGTCCTGGAGCTTGCTCTGTAGACCAGACTGGCCTCAAACTCACAGAAATATGCCTGGCTCTTCCTCCTGAGTGCTGGGATTAAAGGGGTGCACCACTGCTGCCTGGCCTGAAGGGAAATCTTAATAAGACAATGACTCAGAATTTTCTAAACTTAAAATATAAAAGAAGGAAGAAAGAAAAAATATTTCAATCAGACAAAAGTTTATTGAAACAGAGAACCTACATATTCCTGGCCAAAGGATTATAAACTGTGAATATTATAGCAACAGAAGCAATGGAAAAAGTCATCAAGAATGGTTGTTCTCTCTTTCAAACTTCCTATGTAGATTGAGCCTGTAATCCTTTTATAATGAAAATACTTTAGCTTTCAATGACATTTTTAACAGAAAAAATAAAGTTAAAAGTTTGATATAAAAAAAGCAATTTTGTTCTTTATAATGAAACAGAAGACTGTATACTATACCCAAGAATGCTTATTATATAGAGCTGTATGATATGAAATAAGTATATTTAAAGTAATCAAATGGCAAAACCTGAAGAACAATGGACAAATGAGACATCTGAAGAAAAAGGAAAAATCATCTAGAAAAGAAATGTCACAAGAAAAAAGGTAAATTGGCCTGTGGGTATATTACATATAAAATTTCTTAAGTCTTTTTAAATGTTTGTTTCTGATCTTCTCTACAGACACTTAACACAAATGATCTTTTTGTAGTCCCAGTTCAATTAAAAATTAAAGCTGGCTTTGGGGCTGGAGAGATGGTTCATCAGTTAAGGGCACTGACTGACGTCCCAAAAGACTCAGGTCTTCTTATTGGCTATCCTAGCCCAGCTACCTCACTTCCTCTTCCTACACAACTCTGCTACTTTTGATCTGTCTGTACAGACAGACCTCCTGGCCTCTATGGTTAGTACTGGAATTAAAGGCATATGTCACCATCTTTGTCTCTGTTCCCTAGTGTGGGCTTGCTGATAAGTGACTGGATTAAGGGCATGTGCTGCCTGTTTTGTTAACTTAAAATGGCTAGCCCTTTCCCCCTGATCTCCAGGCAAGCTTTATTTATCAAAGCACAAATAAAATATCACCACAAAAACCAGTTTTTTGCCCATACATTTCAGTAAGTGAAGAAATCCAGTGTTCTCAAAGTAAAATTTATTTCATATTTGTTTAATGAGATCCACATATTCAAAAACACAGACAGAGATTTTGCTTCTGTTAATTAGTTATTTGCTGTTTTGAAAGCATCTTTAAATCTGTCTTAATGACAGGTACAAATTATAAGGAGTAACACAGATAAGAATGCTTTGAATACTCAACTTCTGCATTATGTAATGCTAACCATAAGCCAATTCCATATGCTCATCTTTGTGTCCCCAAATTTAAACCTAGTAGATTATTGTCTATAAAACTCATTTTTTCTCAGTGTTTTCTTGCTGAAATGTATAACCTTGTAAATTATTCATTAAAATTTTTATACTGTTTTATTGTTTAGAACAAAAGTATACATTTGTAAGTATGTCTGGCACCGTAAAGGAAGAATTGAAAGAAATGGGGCTAGTGTTGTTTTAAAAATAAGTGGCACTGCTACCAGGCAAAAAGGTCATGAGACATGACAAAACCCAGTATCAGAGCTTTATTAGGAGGAGGCAGGGGGGGATGGAAGAGAGTAACAAGGCCTGGGGGAAGCACACATGCAGAAAGAGAGAGAGAGACAGAGAGGTGGGAGGATAGAACAGAGAGAGGAGGGGAGGAGTCTGTGTCTGGCTGCTAAGAATTCTCCTGTACATGCACAGGTAGCTTATGGACCTACACCATACATGCACTGATTGTGCAGCTGTGCTGAGCACATTTGCATAATCATGCAGGACACAGATGACTTAAGATGCAAGACTCCTTTCTTAGCTACTGAACTGTGCATGTGTGGTCATGCAGCTGGAGTGATAAAATCCTAACATTTCAAATTTTTTGCTTATTAAGAAAAATGGGTGAACAGGAAGAGGGGGGTTGTTTCTCCTGGAAAAACAGCTTCCAGCTGACTTGGTGGGTGTCAGTTGACCCTTAGGGGGCATGGAAGGGGACTTCTGAGGTAGACAGGCATTCTGGGATGGTGGGCTCTTGTCTGCTACCTCAGAGATGTTCATCTTTTTTGGCTTGAAACTCTGGTTGCTTGAATCTGGTAAAAGAGCTTAGGAAAAAGAATTATTATTATTCTTTATTTTTTCCCTTGGGAGACCAGGAAAGTTTGGGTTTGTCACTTGTCTGAAGTACATCTGACCTGTCCAAATGGATTTAATCTGGTTTCCAGAGATGAAAAATCATTTTGAACATATTAAGAAGCAGCCATGAGAAAAAGTAAAGTCTTGGGCTAATGGCTATTGTAGTGTTTAGTACTCTGTTTATATTGATTAGTGTTAGTGTTAGTGTTAGTGTTAGTGTGTGTGTGTGTGTGTGTGTGTGTGTGTGTGTGAGAGAGAGAGAGAGAGAGAGAGAGAGAGAGAGAGAGAGAGAGAGAGAGGGAGGGAGGGAGGGAGGGAGGGAGGGAGAGAGAGAGAGAGAGAGAGAGAGAGAGAGAGAGAGAGAGAGAGAGAGAGAGAGAGATTGGAATGTTTTTAATTTTTACCTGAGATAAGTTTTATCAAGGTCAGATTATTTTAAGGCACTGGTTTTGTTATTGTTTTGTTTAGCATCCATCAGACACAGATGATCAATTATTAAGAGCATCTAACAATAATAGATTGTTATATTAAAGTCTGTTTTTGCAGAGCTCTGATACTTTTACATCTGGGAGTGTAAATACCTTTTGTTGAATATATTTTCTGTGGCTTTGAGGTGATATTCTTCTCCTTCTTCTATTCCTTTTATTCTTAGGTTTGGTCTTTCCTGGTGTCCCAAATTTACTAGACATTTTGGGTCACGACTTTGTTGGTTTTAGTGTTTTCTTTGACTGATGAATCTATTTCTTCTACCGTATCTTCAACTCCAGAGATCTGCTCTTCCATTTCTTGCATTCTGTTGATTATACTTGCATCTGTAGTTCCTGTTCATTTACTCAGATTTTCCACTTCAAGCATTACTTCAGTTTGTGTCTTCTTTATTGACTCCATTTCAGTTTTGAAATCTTGAACTGTTTTCCTCACTTATTTGATTGCTTTCTCTTGGCTTTCAAAGGATTTCCTGATTTCTTCCCATTTTTTGTTTGACTTTTCCTTGATTTCTTTAAGGGAATTTTTCATTTCCTCTTTTAAGATCTCTAATATCTTTTTTTTTTTTTTTTTTTTTTGGTTTTTCGAGACAGGGTTTCTCTGTGTAGCTTTGCGCCTTTCCTGGAACTCGCTTTGGAGACCAGGCTGGCCTCGAACTCACAGAGATCCGCCTGTTTCTGCCTCCCGAGTGCTGGGATTAAAGGCATGAGCCACCACCGCCCGGCAAGATCTCTAATATCTTCTTAAAGTCATTTTATGGTAGATATCTTCTGTTTCCTCTGTGTTGGGATGTTCAGGTCTTGCTGACGTAGGTTCTGATGGAGCCATATTGGTTTTTATGTTGTTGACTATATTTTTGCACTGGCATCTACCCGTTTCTTTCTCTACTTGGTGCAAGCGGTGTCTGTGTCTGAGGGAGCTTCTCTTGGTTTGATTGATACTCTTGATCCAGTGGGAGCTCTTGGTCTAGTCAATGCTGATGGACTTCTTGTCTTAGGGAGCAGCTCTTAGTCCAATTGGAGCTAGTGGGCTCTGTCTCAGGGAGTAGCTGCAGTCTTACCATGTGATAGATGATGGTAGTCTGAACTGTCTGCAGGATGTTTGCCTGCCAGCTGGCCTCTTCGGGGGAGGTGGGGCTTGGGTTACAGGGTCTGATGGTGGATGGTGGTAGTCTGACCTGTTTGCAGGAAGTCTGCCTGGCAAGTCGCCTGAAACTTGAACTGCAATGGGTGGGGGTGTAGGGGCACAGGGTTGTGTGCCTGGGCCCAAAGCCTAGGGGCTGGGGTGTTTGGGTATGAGGATAAAGACTCACCTCTTAGTTCAGTAGGGTGCTGGCAGTCTCTGTCTCAGGGAACAGTTGCAGTCTGGGAGGATGTAAATTCCTTTTGATTGATACTGTTCCTTCACTATCTGGGTATATATTTGATGGTCCTTGGACTCTGCCTCTATGGTGATCCTGTAAAAATTAGCTGAGCAGTTAATTAGAAAAGGGATCCTGGAAGAGAAAAGCTTGTGGGGTGAGACCTCATTCTTCAAGAATTGGTGACAAGGCAGTGGATCCTGATGTCCTCTGGAACTTGAGACAGAGCAAGGCCCTGTCAGAATCATTGTGCATGAGGAGGAGAAGCACTGCTGACTGGTCTGGAGTGAGGCACATAGAGGGAGCAAGTGAAATGAAAGCTCCTAACTTATCTGGAAAATATCTTCCCATTAGGTACCTCTGAAAGTACAATTAAGCTGTGGGATCTGGTGAGGTGGGTAATGCTGTCCCCCTACCCCAACAATAGGGAAATGAGAAGGAGAGGTAAAACCCCAAAACTCCCTCAAGACTGATTAAGTGGCTTGGTGTCTAACAGGAAAAAATGGATCATCCCATGCTGCATCCTGGGTTTCCTGTGAGCCTAGCCTAGGAGGTCTGCTGGAGGTCTTTCTTTGATGTCCCCATGCCATGAGGTGCATGGGGGCAGTTAGCTGACCTGTTTTTTTTCTCAGATGTCACTTTGAACGTCTTATGGCCCAGCAGGGCATGCACTGGCCCATGTGGCCTTTTGTAGCACACGTTTAAAACAGGGAACTAGAAGCCCTTATGCAGCCACTTGGATAGTGTGTGCCAGCATTTGGCAATTCTGTTCATGGGCTTTTTTAATCTCTCCCATGATACACCTTAAATGCCACAGCTAAAACTTCCACAGGTGGAGTCAGGACCCTTGCTCTCCAGATGCTTAAGTTTAGCCCTAATGTCAGGGAGCTCTGGGAGACGATATGATGGATTCTATTCCATGTCTTGAATTAGTTTTTTGGTTTTTTTTTTTTTTTGAGGGTTTGCTGATGAGGACAGCTTCAGGAGGACACACCAGGAGGCAGGTTATAAACTGCTCTCTGCTAAGGATCCATCCAGATTATTATAATTCAAATGTGGGTTCTAACTATAAACTTATTTGCATGTCCTAGCCTGATTCCAGACCTGTCCATACTGAGTGGCCCACCTGGTACCAGAGAATGAAAAGGAGGTCAGATAGGTGAAGGTTCTTTAGAGTTAGAGACTCCTCAGGTTCAGGTTGCATATGGGCAGGAGAGAAAGACTCAGAAAGGGAGGGTTCAGAGATAAGGTAACTCTTTTCATTTGCCCATTTGCTGGCAGAAGTTAGATAATTCCCATGAAATATTGGGGTTCAAACAGCCATTATGTGACCAAATTTACTGGTACCTGGGGATATTTAAGGCATTTCTCAGAGGAGGAGTTGTACTAAGAGGAGGAAGCCTTCATGTCCCATGTATGCAGCTGAGAGAAAAAAATTAAAATAACAAATGGGATTTCAGGCTCCCATCCCAAGCATACCCAACAGCAGGAATCTGTGTACTGGCATAAATTATCAGCACAAGTTACTTGACCAATCATTACAGGAGGGGCAAGGGCTGGGGTTGTACATACCAGAGGATTCCCCGGGAGTCCAGACAGCATTTAATACATCCTCAAGAGAGAATGTGTTGTGGTATACAGCCAACAACCCCTGGGGGTCCAACATGAGAAACATATCTCAGGCTACAGTTTTGTGGGACTAGAAAAGGGAAAACTCACCAATCTCAGTAGCTGGTTGTGTGCAGGAATTTGGCAGCCAGGTAAATGGAAAGTGGGCAGTCATCAACAGAGCAGAATCACCAGCACAGATTCCCAGGAGCAAGGTGTCAGGTTTCACATGGCACCAAAGTTTTGTTTAAGCAGCCCTCTTACCCTGCAAGGAAAAGTCATGGAACACAACAAAACCTACTAACAGGAGTTTTATTAAGAGGAGAAAGGGACAGAAGATGGCATGGCCAGGACTGGGGCAGAGAAATGTGCAGGTGGTGGGAGGAGAGAGCAGGAGTAAAGAGGGTAGAAGTCTGTGTCTGGCTTTTAAGGATTCCCCTGCACACACACCAGTGTGTTTACAGAGCTATGCCACAGATGCACCAATTTAATGACTGCACTGTGCTCATTTGCACAACCACACAGTGCATTGATGACGTAAGATGCAAGATCCCTTGGTTAACTACAGAATTGCATATGTGTGGTCATGCAGCTGGAGTGGCAGAATCCTAACAGCTAGCACCTTTGGTCATACATATGTTATGTGTATTGTTTTACACTGTGGTTGATAAGTTAAGAGCAAGGTAAAGACACATCAATGGAATATAATTTATTCTTAAAAAGAAAGTAAACTTAAATATATGCTACAGCCAATGTGAAACCCTGAAGATGTTTTACTAAGTGAAACCATTTAGTCACAAAAAGAAAAATCCATCATTCCTGCCCTTATATTAATAGAGCAAACAGAAACCTACATGCAGAACATAGAAGTGTTTTCTAGCAGCTCTAGGGAGCTGAATAATGAAAGAGACTGTGTTGCAAGTGTAGGGTTTCAGTTTTTTCAAAGACAAAAATGTTCTAAAGATGGTAGTTGTTGATACTAATACAAAGAGGTAAATATACATAGTAGCAATAGGATATTACATCAAAATACAGAAAATATGCTCAATTTTATGTTAAGATTTAGTGAGACAATTTCAAAAAAGAACACAAAAAATCAAATGTAATTTTACATGATGTACTTGTAGAACAGAAAACAAGTATAAAAAGCCAACAGATTTAGAGTTACTAAGAAATAGTCTGCCGGGTGTGGTGGCACACGCCTTTAATCCCAGCACTCGGGAGGCAGAGGTAGGCGGATCTTTGTGAGTTCGAGGCCAGCCTGGGCTACCAAGTGAGCTCCAGGAAAGGCACAAAGCTACACAGAGAAACCCTGTCTCGAAAAAAACAAAAAAACAAAAAAAACAAAAAAAAAAAAAGAAATAGTCAAACATTTGACAAATGTTTCTAAACATTCCAGTGCTTATAGGTCAGTCATGTATGTATGTATTACAGTAAGTGTTCATGTTGGATAAGACATACATGCTAATATTAACTATCAGTCATCATCATAAATTTTGAGTTGGTGGTGGAATTTTAACAAACTGGTTGGAATTTCAGGTATAGATTTAAATACTTCACATTTAACCAACTGAGATAGAGAGGATATTATTTTGCTATAAGAAAGCATAGTTGAAGCTGGGCGGTGGTGGCGCACGCCTTTAATCCCAGCACTCGGGAGGCAGAGCCAGGCGGATCTCTGTGAGTTCGAGGCCAGCCTGGGCTACCAAGTGAGTTCCAGGAAAGGCGCAAAGCTACACAGAGAAACCCTGTCTCGAAAAACAAACAAAAAAAAAGAAAGCATAGTTGATCTGAAAATTAACTCTAATGGTGATGCTGAAAATATATGTGAAAGGCTTGTGTATATTATTATGTGACAAAGAGAACAAAAGCCATTATTCATGAGTATGTGTGCATGCAAGTGTGTGTAATTTCTCACTATCAAAAATGCATTTGAACAAGTATTTTAAACAGGTAACTGCCAAATACATATTCAAATTTTTTAAGTTATGTATTGCAAAAGGCCAGAAGGCTTGTATATGTCTAGAGAAAATAATTCCAGCTTCTACTTGGAGATTATTTAATATTACTAAAAATTCACAGACATTTATACAGTATGTTGATCATTGCATATACTGTGTTCTTCAACTGTTGATAAAATGTTAAATATTGATGTTTTTATTTGTTCAAATGATAGAAATTAGAACAGTGCTCCACAATTAACAAAAGTCTATCATCAATAGCCATTAATATTTGTTGCTAAGGTTTTATATTTGTTATTTATACTAAAATTTGCAAGTTTTCTTTTCAACTTCTATTTCTTCTACTTTTCATTTTATATTCACACAGAAAAAAGACATGTGTGGTGTGCATGTTTATATTCCCAGCATTTGTGAGGCAAAGACAAGATTATCAAAATGTGAAGGCCAACCTTGTCTACATTATGACCTCCAGACCACCCAATGTTACATATTGATATATGTCCTTAACTAATAAATTAATACCAAATTATTAAATATTGATGTATTGATCATCAAATAAAATATTCAACACATATTTGAAGTCAAATATTGTCCAGGTATTTTTTCCAGAAATTGTTGCCCATTATAATTTCAATACAGTTCCTTATTTTAAATTTTATTTTTTTATTTTATAATTTAATTTAATTTTATGTATCAGCCACAGATTCCCAGATAAACTATTTAAGTAGTCCAATAAACTGGAAGGAAATAGAATCAGTCATTAAAAGTCTCCCAACCAGAAAAAGCTCAGGACCAGATAGTTTCAGCACAGAATTCTACCAGATCTTCAAAGAAGAGTTAATACCAATACTCTCTAAATTGTTCCACATAATAGAAACAGAAGGAACATTACCAAACTCCTTCCATGAGGCTACAATTACCCTGATTCCTAAACCAAACAAAGATGCAACAAGAAAGAGAACTACAGACCAATCTCTCTCATGAACATTGATGCAAAAATACTCAATAAAATACTGGCAAACAGACTCCAAGAACACATCAAAACAATTATCCACCATGATCAAGTAGGCTTCATCCCAGGGATGCAAGCGTAGTTCAACATACTTATTCAATACACTACTTGAAGTTCTAGCCAGAGCAATAAAACAACATAAGGAGATTAAGGGGATACAAATTGGAAAGGAAGAAGTCAAGCTTTCCCTATATGCAGATGACATGATAGTATACTTGAATGACCCCAAAGATTCAACCAAGGAACTGATACAGCTTATAAACACCTTCAGCAACATAGCAGGATACAATCAACTAAAAAAATCAGTAGCCCTCCTTTATCTAGTGCCTGTGTTTTCATGGGTTTATCTGACTTCCTTAGGTTGGAATTTTCCTTCTAGTGCTTTCTGTAGGGCTGGATTTGTGGATAGGTATTGTTTAGATCTGGTTTTGTCTTGGAATATCTTGTTCACTCCATCTATGATGATTGAAAGTTTTGCTGGGTATATTAGTCTAGGCTGGAATCCATGGTCTCTTAGTTGTCTGCATTACATCTGTCCAGGTCCTGCTGGCTCTCAATGTCTCCATTGAGAATTCGGATGTTATTCTGATGGGTTTGCCTTTATAAGTTACTTAGCCTTTTTCTTTTGCTGCTCTTAATATTCTTTCTTTATTCTGTAGGTTTAGTTGTTTAACTATTATGTGGTGAGGGGACTTTTTTGGGGGGTCTAGTCTGTTTGGTGTTCTGTAGGCTTCTTTTATCTTTATAGGCATTTCCTTCTTTAAGTTGGGAAAGTTTTCTTCTATGATCTTGTTGAATATATTTTCTGTGCCTTTGAGTTGGCATTCTTCTCATTCCTCTATCCCTATTATTCGTAGGTTTGGTCTTTTCGTGGTGTCCCAAATTTCTTGGACATTTTGGGTCAAGACTTTGTTGGCTTTAGTGTTTGCTATGACTGATGAATCTATTTCTTCTACAATATCTTCAAGGTTATTGATCCTCTCTTCCATCTCTTGCATTCTGTTGGTTATACTTGCATCTGAAGTTCCCATTCATTTACTCAGATTTTCTATTTCCAGCATTCCCTCTGTTTGCGTCTTCTTCATGTTTTCTATTTCCTTTTTCAGGTCTTGGACTGTTTCCTTCATCTGTTTCATTGCTTTTTTATGATTTTCTTTCAGGGATTTATTGTTTTCTTCTGCTTTATTTGTCCTTTCCTCTAGTATTTTATAGTGTTCTTCCCATTTTTGTTTGTCTTTTCCTCAATTTCTTTTTGATTTCTTCTTTATAAGCCTCTAGCCTCTTTATGATGTTATTCATAAGGTTGCTTTCTTCTGCTTCTTCCATTTTATGATGTTCAGGTATAGCTGTTGGAGGAGGGCTAAGTTCTGGTGATGCTGTATTACTCTTTATTTTGTTGTATGCACTTCTGCCTTGAAGTATGCCCATCTCCTTGTGGATTTGTTCTTGGTCTTATCAGCGCTCTTGGTCCAGACAGAGCTTACAGATTCAGGAAGCCTCTCTCTGGTACAGATGGAAGCT
Source organism: Peromyscus maniculatus bairdii (assembly GCF_049852395.1). Classification (NCBI taxonomy): domain Eukaryota; kingdom Metazoa; phylum Chordata; class Mammalia; order Rodentia; family Cricetidae; genus Peromyscus; species Peromyscus maniculatus. The sequence goes on along the minus strand of NC_134862.1, from coordinate 27,113,483 downwards.
TTGGGCCAGATGGGAGTTGGGGGCTCGTCTCTGAGTCTCAGGCAGTTGCTGGGGTCTTGGACAGATGGGTGTGGGGGCAGGGTATGGAGATTGTAGGATCTACTAGGGGTCTTAGAGAAGAAATACCTTCCCAGTGGGGGTGTTGGGGGAGTCCTGCCTGATGGCCAGAACCTGGGGCCAAGTTGGGCAGGTCTTCCCCAGAATGGCTGGTGCCCAGCGATGGGACCTAGGGGCAGGCCTCTCTGGTCATGAGCCCAGGCATTCACCTCTTGTCCAGATGGGAGCTCTGGGGTGGGATGGGAGTTGGGGGGCTAGTCTTTAAGTCTCAGGAAGTGGCTGGCATCTCGGTTGAATGAGCATGGGGCAGGTTGTGGAGATTGCAGGGTCTGCCGGGGGGTCTTGGAGAAGGAGAACCTTCCCAGTGTGTGTGGGGGGTCCTGCCTGATAGCCAGAACCTGGGGCCAAGTTGGGCAGGCCTTTTCCAGAATGGCTGGTGCCCAGGGATGGGACCTAGTAGCGGGCCTCTGTGGGTATCCTTAGTTTAAATTTTTAAACCAAAATTAAAACACTCTTCACAGTGCCAAGGGAAAGACACAGTTAAGTAATCTTACATAGCTGTAACACCTATGGAACATCAAAATTACAAGCATAGCAAGATATTCATAAAGGTACAATAAATGGCATCCACAGCTACCAACAGAAGTCTAACTTGTCTTATGGCCCACTGAACATGAGGGAGATCATTCCTGGTACTGGAAATCAAGAAAACTTCCCATGGCTGTGCTCATATATTATGTACCCTAAATGTGGCAAAACATTTTGCCCTAAATATGATGATATATTAAGTACCCTAGTAAACTTACCCGGGGATCAGAGGACAGAACTAGCCACTGGATTAGACATAGAAACCAGATAGTGGTGGCACACACCCTTAATCCTATCACTTGAGTTTGGATGTCTATGAGTTCAAGGCCATACTGGGAAAAAAGTTAGGCAGTAGTAGCACATGCCTTTAATCTAAGCACTTGAGATCTCATGCCTTTCCTTGTAAAGCCCATATGCCTTTAATGCCAGGAAGTGACATGGCTGGGTGGATAATGGTATATAAGTTGTGAGGAGACAGGAACTAAGCAGCAATTCAACTGAGACCACCCAGGGGTGAGGACTCAGAGGCTTTCAGTAGGAGGATTCTTGGAAATAGGATTGGCTGAGGAGTTATCAAGGTGAGGTTGACTGTGGCTTGTTTCTCTAATTTTTCAGCCTTCAACCCAATATCTGCCTCTGGGTTTTATTTTTATTTTTTATTAATAAGAACTTTTAAGATTCTTGTTACAGATGGACAGGTAGGTCAGTCATCTTAGAAAATAATCTACTCTGCCACTTTTCTAGACCAGCATAATTTCTTAATATGTTCTAAACCTTGTCTTTATATCCACTGTAAAGTGTAGCTACCATTCCTCATTGAAGAAGCCTTTCTTTACAGCAAATGGAAAGCCTCACAGAAATCTACCACTGTACACAGTGCAGAGAAAAATATAGTGTGGAGCCCACCCCTAACAGGGTATATCTATATCACAGTTACTGCACCTATGGATCAGGGAACATCATGGAAGTGGGGGACAGAGAGACTCTGAGAAACAGAATACAAAGAGTTTTGTTGAAAACTAGTCTTCTCTACAAATGCCTATGTAAAAAGAATGCCAATGCCAATGAGCATATTAATGTGGAAGCTGGGGGACTTGTCAAGGTTCCAACCCAAACAAAACTACAGGTAACTAATGACTGCTAGGAGAAAAAGAATTAGCTTCTACCAGCAATGAATGCCCTTAGTGCTTGTCCCATGCAGTGTTATCAGTCCTGAAAATATACATTCACTAAGCACAAAAACAGATTCAGTAGATTGTATTTATATATCTGTATATACACATATATATATAGTATGCATATGCATATATCATGGTGTTTTCCTCCTACTCTGAAGTTGTACAATGACAGGCTTTGATCTGTGGTGTCACATACATCTAGAATGGACTTTGGGGTATTTTGCAAAAACATAAATTCCTTTTTAAATTTGTTTAATTTTTTTTTTTTTTTGGTTTTTTTTGAGACAGGGTTTCTCTGTGTAGCTTTGCGCCTTTCCTGGAACTCACTTGGTAGCCCAGGCTGGCCTCGAAATCACAGAGATCCACCTGGCTCTGCCTCCCGAGTGCTGGGATTAAAGGCGTGTGCCACCACCGCCCGGCTAAATTTGTTTAATTTTTAATATGTATCTATAATATAAGTCCAATATGAAGTAAAGTGGAAATGCTATACTTCACACCTCATTTACAGAGTCTCGTTTATTTCTTTTCTTCTTTAACATTTCTTTTCTTTTACTGAAAATATATTAATTTCTCATCTAATATATCCTGATTATAGTTTCCCCTCCCTCTACCCCTCCCAGTTTCTCCCCAAGTCCCCTACATTCCAGAACTACTACATTTCTGTCTCTCATTATAAAAAAACAAGCTTCTAAGAGGTGACCACCAAACATGACAGAATAAAATATGAGATGAACCAAAAATTCATATCAAAGTGGGAGGAAAAGTCCAAAGAGCAAGCACAAGATTCAGAAATCCACTCATTCTCACAGTCTGAAGTCCCACAAAAATACTAAACTAATACCTATAATATATGTGCAGAGGACCTGGCATAGACCTATGTAGGCCCTATGCTGACCACGTTAGTTTCTGAGCTCATACAGGACTTTCCCAGTTGATTCAGAGGTCTGTGAACTTCTGGTGTCCTCCATTACCTCTGGCACTAATATTCTTTCCATCTTATCTTCCACAGGATTCCTGGAGCTCTAGTGGTGGGTTGGTGGGGGGTGGAGAGTTTGATGGATACCTCCAATTTAGACTATCTCTCTGCATAACGTCTTTCTGTGGGTTTCTGCATCTATTCCAATCTACTGTTGGTGGAAGTCTCTCCAATACATGAGTACAACAGAATATCATTAGGAATCATTTTATTAATTTTTTTAAAGATCAGTAGTGTTTGGTTTCTTCCTAAGTCTCTGGGCTATCTCGTCACTAGTTCTTGGTTACCCAAACTATGGGGTATAAGTTTATTCTTGTGGAGAGGGCCTTAGGTTAAATCAGACATTGATTATCTACCTCCACAAGTTCTGTTTGACCCATACCCTAGCATAGTTTGCAGGCAGGACAGATTATAGGTCAAAGGTTTGTGACTGGTTTGGGCTCCACATTTCTCTTTCTGTTGCCTTTAGAGTACCTTCTTGCATGAAGGGGCCAAGAAAATAGGGGTTACAGCTCCATGTAGGCACCATCTTGACCTCTTTGTGTTCAATGATTTGTTTGGGTGCTATGCTCAGCAATGGGGCCAAACCATCAGTTTGTGGAGAGAAACCTGTTGTCTTACCAATAGCCTGGGTTGTTTGTGGATTTCCCTAGGATCCCCTTGGCCAACAACTCAATTCAATAAAACAAAGGCCTGCCACTGAAAGCCTCACCTGGCTAAAAGAGATGGACAGCTGAAACTCTATGTCTCCTGTTACTAGGAGGTCTTTATTAGGATCACCTTCATAGATTCAAGGAAGTTTCCATTTCAGTAGGCTTCAACATTACCCCCAAATGCCTGCAAACTCCAACCATCTCTTCCCACATTCTCTCCCCCCACCTATCTCCCCAAACCATCTGATCCCCTGCTCACATCTCCACACAGTCCCAGTCTACCCATAAAATATATTCCATTTCTCTCATCCAGGGAGAACTATGTCATCTGGTAGACCCCAGTTCTTTACCAAGTGTCCTTGGGTGTACAGATTTTTAGCTAGGTTAGCATTTACTTATTGGCTTAATATCCACCTACAAGTGAATACATACCATTTTTTATCTTTCTAGGTGCAGGTTACCACACTCAGGGTGATTATTTATTTCAAGTTCTGGGCACATCCCTGCAAATTTAATGATGCCATTTTTAAGAGCTAAATAATACAAGTAATTGTGTAAATGTCCCACAATTTCTGTATCCATTCTTTGGTTGAGGAACATCTAGGTTGTTTCTAGTTACTGGCTATTATGAATAATACTACAGTGAACATTGTTAACCAAGTATCCTTTAGGTAGTGTCCTTTGGTCATATGCCCAAAACATGTGTAATTGGGTCTTGAGGGAGATTGATTTTCAACTTTCTCAGAATCTGCCATGTTGATTTCAATAGTGGCTGTACATGTTTATACTCCCACCTGCAAAAGAGGAGTGTTATCCTTGCTCCACATCCTCAGCAGTATGAACTGTCACTTGTGTTTTGATATTAGCCATTCTGGTAGGTGCAAGATGGAATCTCAAAGTAGTTTTGATTTATAGTTCCATGATGGCTAAGGATGTTGAACATTTCTTTAAGTGTTCTTCAGCCATTTGAGATTCCTTTGTAAAAAATTCTGTTTAGATTTGTTCCCCATTTTATTTAGATTATTTGGAGGAAGAATGATAACTGGTTTTTTGAGTTCTTTATATATTTTCCATATTGGATCTCCATGAAATGTGGAGTTGGTAAAATATTTTCCTATTCTGCACACTGAAGCTTTGTTCTATTTACTGTGTCATTCTCCTTAAAGGAGGTTTTCAGTTTAATAAGGTCCCATTTACTGATCTTAGTGGCTGTGCTGTAAGTTTTGCATTTGGAATGTTGTCTTCTATGCCAAAAATTTCAAGTTTATTCCCTACTTTTTCTTCTATCAGATTCAGTGTATATGGTTTTATGTTGAGGTCTTTGATCCACTTGGACTTGTGTTTTGTTCAGGGTGATGCATATGGATTTATTTTCATTCTTTTACATGCAATCGTCCAGTTTTCCAAAAACACAAATATTTAATTGATCAGGCATTAACATTAATTTTTTAGACAATACTAAAATGATAGGAGCTGCAGACACCCAAGGTGTTTCTGACCACTGAATTTTTTAAATTGAGAATGTCCAGGTAATCATTATCCACAGCCCTTGTCCACCAATGCCTAGTCAAATATTGACTTAAGTGTTCCTGGTTATTAAATTTCCCTTATAGAGTTCTTCTAAAGCTCAGAGAATTATTAAGAGGCTAGGGAGGCTGGTTTTAAGGGAGCATAGATAGAATTAAGTGATATAAAGGAAGAAAGGGGTATAATGGAACATGGAGGGATAAATGGGAAGGAAGTTTATGGCAGATAACTAACATGAAAACCTTTTGAAAAAGTCTTTTGAAAACTTATCATTATAGAACCAGCCCAAAATATATGTATATATACTTATATCAAAATAGTCTAAATGGAGTTACCCTGAAACAGGCTGACCATGCCTCTAATAGACATTACAGGCTAACAAAAATCAATTGCAGGAATGAGCTACTTCTTTGTGGTTTTTGGCCAAGGGAACTCCAATATACCCCTGAATATTACATTCTGTTTTAACAATATTCTTAGTTTTCTCTAAAACTTGACAATAACAATTTATTACTGAAAAAAAAAATACTTGTGTCACAGAACACAAAGAAATCAGTCTGATACTGACCTGGGAGCTTCTTCACTCCTGCATAACTCTTATAGTGCTGCAAGATACTACCCATACTACCAGAGGAAAAAAAGTAATAACTGATCTTAACCAGCTGTCAATCAGGCTAGGTACAGTAACAATTAGCCTGATAAGATATGCCCATTGTTGCAAGGGTATCATAGATATCATGGGAGTAACTGACAATTTTCGAGTGGATCTAATTGGCCATAAGACAAACCATGATAGGGGCAAAGAATCTTTGACTAGATAGGTCCTAGGAAAGAATCTCCTTTGATCACACTATTAAATTAACATACTACTAACCCATCTCCTAATGCTTTATGACTATATCCATAGATTCATGCATCTCAAACATCATCAGAGAAGCTGTTTTTTTTTGTTTTTTTGAATGGTAGATATCACTTAAGGCAAAAACCCACAACTGGTCAATTTGCAGAAAATAAGAGATTGTGGACTTTTGGTTGTAGTGAGACATCTGTATCACACTCTTCATTATAGGCTCAGAAATCACTGTGAAAGAGAGAGTAGAAACATGTTAACAGACAGAGGTGGTAGATGATTCCATGCAAACATTTTCTGAAACCAATAGTCAATTGCATGGTTGTGACAACATGCACAAGACCTGTGCAAGCTCAAGTCAGATAAAATCATAAATTGTAGGATGAGGTAAGCAGGAAGTTCTAGCCTTAGTTTAGTAGCTTTTGGTAATCAATGGCTACTAAGAAAGGGGTATTAGTTTTTTTTTTAAGGATGTGTCCTCTAGAAGGCTTACCATGCTTCAGTGATGATCACACACCCATCAACCTCTGGGAAGTACAAAACTCTTCTTTGAGTTAATGAAAGATACTTGGTGTTTAAGGAAAGGAGGATTCATCTGGAAAAAGTATGTGGAGAGGGTGAATATGATCCCAAATACTGAATGAAATTCTCAAAGAACTAATTAAAAATAGTTCTCATTGAAATTATGCGAAGAATGATCACTACAAGAAACTAGGAAAAGCGGGATCAATACTTCATGAATGGGGTCATAGTTACTCTTAGGTTCCAGGAGTGTGGGTTTGCTAATATTATATAATAAATGAAAAAATAGATAAATATTAGATTGAGATGTTGTCAACCTTGAAAGTTTTGACAGCAAGTCCATCTTTCTGAAGGGGTATTTTTTGTGAATTCTTAAGCTTGCAAAGCCCAAGGCCCATTGTTCCATGTTTTTCCTTGTTAAGAAATTCGAGTTGATATAAGGAGGGTATTTTGTCAATTTCTGACTCAAGAATTGAAAATATTTTATATCTCATATTAAGTACAAGATAAATATTTTCTTTTAACTTGAATGGAAACCTACATCTCTCTAAAACACAATGTAACCATGATGGAATGATGATGCACTCTACATTTCTTCATGTGATTGGCAGCAATTTATAAAAATATTTTTTTATAATATTGAAGTTAATACAAAAACTTAGAGTCTATACTTATTACTTCAGAAACCTCAAGATCATTTGCAAGAATAAAAGCTATAACTAGTTTGAGACAGGAATAAGAAAATTAATGCATTTCAGTGCTTAACATTTTGTTAAAAGATGTCTTATTTTTATTTTTATTTTTTTAAAGATTTATTTATTTATTATGTATAAAGCATGTATGACTGCAGGCCAGAAGAGGGCACCAGATCTCATTACAGATGGTTGTGAGCCACCATGTGGTTGCTGGGAATTGAACTCAGGACCTTTGGAAGAGTAGCCAGTGCTCTTAACCTCTGAGCCATCTCTCCAGCCCAAAGATGTCTTCATTTGATAAGTTAAGAAATAAATAACATGTCAAACAGAAGAAAATTATAAATGTAATCAATATTTGAAGTAAATTATTACTCTTCATTCAAGGGTTTTCTTATTTACTGGAGTATTAATGATATATCTCAGTACACTTTCCAATACAAGCCAAGATTTGATGTATGCATCCATCACTGCCTACTTATGCAAGTTCTGGCAAATTGTGATATCAATTGACAAATCAATTATCTTCCTTCAAGAACAAAATTAATCTATAAATTTCAGTATTGTTAAGATAATTAAATGTAATTTTAGTAGAATTTATATAGCTAATTAAAAATATACCATGAAAATATGCCTAAGCTCACTTTTCATAAACATTTGTTTTTTGTTCTCAATCTTACTGCTTATTTTAATGTCTGTAATGGTTTAATATTTCAAATAATCATAATTATCTTTACTTAAAAAGGAAAGCATGACATTGAGTTACTCTAACTCTCATCTTTGTTAATCTCAAGACCAAGATGAACATGATGAAAATCATTACTGTCTGGTATGTTGTCTTTAACAAGTACTTATTTATGTACTCATGGAAGGTTAAAAGGACTTTGAAAAGATCTATGACTTCATCATACAAGTTTACTTTACATTTTAAAGTGTCAAATAAATAGAAAAAAATCCGATGAATGAATGATTCAAACACTGATCTTAAAGGCCTTCTCTTTTGGTGTGAAGCAAAGTGTCTATGCACTTTCCATAGGCTTCAGAGGAATCACCATATATGCCAGTGAAAGGAAAAGCCATAGGAAAACACAGGACAAACATCGGTGCTCACAAATTTCTTACCTTAACCTACTTTTCTGGGTTTCTTCAACCAATACTAATGTGGAATATTCTCATGTAGAAGCTTTAAATTAGAACTAGTGATTTGCATCTGATAAAGGTGTTAGAAAAGAAAGAAATTCAACAACACACAGGAAGGATTCAACTATTTTTTATCTGTGCCCTATCTAACATTTCTTAAGTTTGTTTTCTTGATGCAGTGGATAAGAGTAAAAAAAAAGTTTACTTTAGGAGTGACTATGAACTCAATTTCCTTAATATCTTTAATTAATTATGCTAGAAATAAAAATGTCATTTATATTGGAATACATATTTAGTGCTTGGATATTATATGGTCTTATAACAAATTCTTATGACAAAATGTAAATATTAAATGTGAAAGGAACAAAGATGAAAAGAATGGGAATATGAAAAAGGAAAGAGAAAAGAAGACGATGTTGGATACATATGAAAAATGTGATCCTAAGAAAATTTTGGAGAATTTTAGGTTACTTAGTCAAAGTGCTACAAAGGAGATAACAATTTATTGAAAAACTAGGGATCCATTCGAGATGGCTTAGCAGGTAAAGGCACTTTCCATTCAATCTTCTGTCTTCTACAAACTCTGGCACATGCACACATACTTCAATTATGTACATAGGACAATACTATAAAAAGTTTTGTGGGTTTTTTATTAAGCCTGAAAAGTGAACAAGATAATTTTAATTGCTAAGTTTAGGGGCTAAAAACAAAGTGAGCTAGGTATATAGTTTAGTGGTACCAGTGGTAGAATACTTGTCTAGGATGCAGAAGGAAGGAAGTGAGGGAGGTTTAAGAGTGAATGTAACTCAGCTAGTGCTGAAACTTTGACACTTAACAAAGATATTTCTAACAAAAAGTAGAGCTTAAAGCAGTATCTGGAAATAAAATTTCAGTATTTGAAAAGTAAGAATAAACAAAGAATGTCTTTAAGGTTTTTTTTTATTCTGAGAAAATGTAGGAGAATGGCTTATTAATTACTGAGATGAAAAAAACTGGATAGATATATGATTAGAGGAAAAAGTCAGACACTCATTTTAGAATTCTTAATTTGCCATGATCATTGTCCTAATTAGAGAAAATTGATTAGAAAATTAACTGAGGTTATGTGAGTAAAAGAAGTTTTGGTATTATTGACAATTTGGGAATCATTAGGACCAAGTCAGAATTTTAACTGGAGGATTAGCTGAGGTTTCCAAAGAAATGGGTGTGGTTAGCAAACCAAAGCAGTTCCAGATGACATCCTAGTGTGTGGTACCCTTTAAAGGATGATTAAGTAAGGTAAAGCATAAAATGAAAAGCCATAAGAAGACCATTTTTGGAGGAAAATGTAAGAGTGGGTGAGCTAAAAAACAAGAAAAAAAATACTTATAGTTAATGAGGTCATGGCAAACATTAGATTACCAGTAATTTATCAGGATTGTGTCAGTACAGTGGTTACATGTTGGAGACCAACTCTGGACAGCTGTGTCTTGAACCTTGTGTTACCTGCCACGATTTATCAAGCCTCGTGTAAATAAGAGGCTTTTAGTCTAACCTAGGAATGTAGGATTAAATAAACCTCTTTAAATCAGCTAGCTGCAGGGGCCTGGGACCAAAGCGACCTCCTGCTGACCCTCCTTAGGAATTTTCTTTGTCCTCTCCTCACTCCTGCTCCCCCTCCCTACCTGAAGCCCTGTTTATAAGCTCTAACACCCAGTCAATAAACGAGGCCTTGATGCAACTCAGACTGCTTTGTCTTTCTTCACGAGCTTGGTCTCCTTTCCCTCTCGCCCCCCATTGATTCACAGGTGGGTCCCTCCTCGAGACCCTCGAATAACCTGGCCTGCTGGACGGGTCAAGTGGCGCCCGAACGTGGGGCTCGAGGCACGGCGGCTCACTACTGGACGGCAAAGAGAAAACGTGGTCTGGCCAGACTCACTAGGGTAGAGGTGCCCCAACAGCATCACTCGTGCGCCGCGGGCAGCCTTGAGGTAAGTGCCGTTCACTAATCAATGGGTAAAGTACTCTCTAAAGAGGCTGTCTTCATTAAGGAAATGAAGATTTCAGGGAGAGGGGAATAAGAGTCAAAAAGAAAGAAAGAAAAAAAGATTTAATTAAGTTTTTCTATTTTGTGGAAGAAAAATGTCCCTGGCTGGTTATTAATGGCCCGGGCATCCACCCTTTGACATGGAATAAAGTTGGAAAGGATATCAGTAACTTACTTAAGGACTGAGAGAACGTCCTGATGCATTCTTTAGTTTCTATGGAGTAATCAGAGATGTTTTAAAGGATTCAGAAAAGGATAGTAGGGTGTCACATCTTCTGGCACTTGCTGAGGACCTATTAAACGATGTGTCCATCACAGAAGACGGTAAGAGTGAGGTTGTCACAAATCACATTGAACAAAAGACCAAAAGACCCACCGGGACCCTCAAGGGTCCAGAGGTTTATTGACATCTACCGGTAAGAGCGCTCTCTGTCTTGTCTCTGTCTCTGTCTTGTCTCATTAAGTTTTGTGCCAGTCGACTGATTTGTACTTTGCAGGCTCTCACTGGGACAGACGTGTCCGGACAGTGATCCTGGGAGGGAAAGAGAGACGTCTCATTCCCTGATTTGGGCAAGGGACCCCCTAGTCCCAAGCCATTTGGGGCCACCTCAGAGGTGACCATTTGATTTTAGGAGTCTCCTCCAGGGAGTGCTTAGGAGAGGAGCATCTTTGGGTACCTTTCCCCATGGTGGGAGGAAGTGCCACTTTGTATTTTGTCCCGGGAAATTGTTAGAGACATTTTGTGGGTTTTTTTGTATGTTTTATTGTGGTCATTGTTACTTTACACTCTGTTTCTCTTCCAAGAAATAAGGTACATGTCTGACTGACAGGGATGTGAAAGCCCCCTGATGTCTTTGATCTGGATTGTTTTTGGTGTGATTGAGCCTGGAGGGTCACTCTCCACAGAGCACAGCAGGCTGTCATTGTTCTTGGAGCTTTGTTGGTTGTCTCGTTGGGGCCAAGTTTTTCTTTCGTGTGCCCTTGGTCTTGTGTGTAGTGTGTTAACTGTTCTCATTGTTGACTTGACTGTGACGGACGCTATGGGACAGTCCCCTTCTTCTCCACTAAACCTTTGCCTAGCCCACCAGAAGGATGTGCGAGCCACAATCGAGGGGCTTGCTTGCTGTGAGTGAGGCCATCATCATCTCAGTGCTGATGTGCTGGTACTTGGATTGTCTGTGTAAATGTCATCTGTTTCTGCTACTCATCTCCCTTATTTTCCTGGGGGGAGGAGAGAGAGGCACAGCGAGGGCCACCTCCCTCCCTCCCTAGCTCTCTTGCTATCAGGACTGCAGGCAGCTGGCTGCTCTCACTAGGGTGGGGGTTTGTGCTCTCAGTACAGGCGGGCTAAGATTCTCATGTCCTGCTCTGGACAGGGCAATGGCTGCCTGCAACTGACAAAACTGTGTGAACACTGAACAGAGAATCTGACTTTAGTCAGAGGAGTTAACAAAAACTTTTTTTTTCAGGAACACTGGCAGCCAAGGACATACTTTATGACCACTGCTCCCCCTCCCTTCCTTTATTGTGATAACTTCAAAGTCTCTTCTGCCAGCCAGGAATTTCTCTTGTTAACCCTTCTCTGTCCTGATCGCGAAACCTCGGTAACCACCCCCCAACTTCATCCCCTACAGACAAAGAGAAGCTAAAACCAGGATTCTTAAATGTAGATAAGAACTTAGACGCCTTTTTCCAGGTGGCTTTATCAACTACAGAAACTTAAGAAAACACAGAGTTAGGATATATGACCATCTGACAGAGACTAAGTGGTCATAAAACATCCCAAACATCCCAAACTCCCCAAACCCCGGGGACAGCTCATAAAACCCCTAAACACGGTTGCTAAACAAATGAGAAATAAAGATAACATGAAAAACTACTGATATGAACCTAAAGAGGGATGCGGGCGGCGGGAGATGAATTATGTGGTCTGTATTAGCCTCACAAAGAAAGGTGCAAGCTCCTTCCAACCTCCCTGCTGTGTGTGAGAGGTTTGGAACTAGCCCCCCTGCCGAGGCTTGTAAACTTCATTTGTATAAACCTTGCTTTTGCATTCTGTACCTGAGGTCTCCAGTAGCTTCTTTGGGGACTCGATTTGGGCATAACACTGATATTGCTTGAAAAAGAAATGTTAAATCACCAGTTCAAGATACTAGGAAAATTATGCTTTTGTTTCCACAGGAAAAATAAAAATTTACATGGGTTTTGGTCATTTGAGTTCAATGTGTTACAAATACTTGCCATCATTTAAGAAAATTGGTTTCAAATTATTGTTGGTTAAAATAAAAGTTTAAATAAATGATTTTTTGACTTGAGGAAGCAGTTTAAGATATAAAAATTTAAAGGCTTAAGCATGTCGTGAGGGTTTAAAAAAATATATAATAAAACTTTAAGTTCTAACTTTAAACTTTAAGTAAACATGTTTCAGATTTCTTTCTCTTGCTATTCTGCTGTTTCATGGAGACTCCAAAGGGTCATAGTTTTAAAAATGTCTGTCTATTCTACAGGTATGAATGAAAATGTGGCCACATGTATGTTTGGTTTTGAATGTCTGAGTTTGCATGCATGTCCTTCTGTGTTAAGGAATACAAGTTAATACTAGTCATCTGGCTATCCAGATACTAGTTTAAAGCATAAACGGTTCTATTTAAATAAAAACAAACTGAGAGGTATATTTGACTAATATATCATCTATAGGAAAACAAATTAGCCTGGTCATTATTACCAAACTTAGAGATATTTTCAATATCAGGCCTAGATTTGTTTGGCTCAGATACATTTAATAGATAATGGTCCTCAAACCTGTCAATGATCTGATAAATATGACATTTAAATTATTTGATTAAAAACTTACTATTGGAAACAGAGACTCCTAGCTCCCCAGCTCCTAGCAATGACTCCCAAGGTCTCCAAAGAAGATATGGAATGACAAGAAGATGCCACCTGAATTGCGAACAACACTGACCACAGGGCAAGATGCCCCAATGCAACACCTGCCTCCAGGACCCAGCCCAGACTGTGGACAAGTAGTAGGACACTGTCAGTCTTCTGTGTCCCTATTCCACAGAAAAGGTACTCTGCCTTATGGGCTTGATGGTGGTAAAAGATTGATGTTGACTGGTACCTCCAACGCTATAGAGACCTGGGTAGGAATTGATCACTGTAATTTATAGGATTGGAAGCTTCTTGGTCTGCACTCAGATATAGTTTATCCTTCTCAGATTTCTGACAGTACTGATGGCTAGGCTAGCTCTAACTTTGTCAGCATGGCAGCATCAACCAGATCTTTCTGCAAGGCCATAGCTAGCTTGTAAGCTCACTTTTAAAAAAAATGTTCTAAGATATAAAAATTTAAATAAATCATAAAGGTTCAGATATGAGTCTAAAATAAGATATGTTTCAGATTACTCTCCTGTTCTATGGTTCAGAGCTTAACATTTAGGAGTCCTGATGAGCTGATAGAGCAATGACCACTTACTGTTCAGTCTCAAGCTCAACATTTTGGATTTGTTTTAGATGTGATCTAGATATGTCTAAATGTAAACCTAAAAGTGCTTCTCACCAGGCCAAAAATCTCTGTCTAATTTATACCTGGCATTCTGGACAGAAGAAAAATGCCCAAATTTGTAGTTCTTGTTGGGACACAAAGGTATAAGTCTACTTCTGCTGTTTTACAGATACCCATTATCTGCTTTGTCTACAATATGGATTTCAATACAGATTGGTAATACTAATGTATCTAAAACTTTTATGTCATTTTGTAAGTAGGCCTCAAAGGATTAAAAGAGCCATAAAAACAGACCCATGTAGATGTAACCAACCGTCTTATTAAATAAGAAACACAGAAACAATGTAAAAGAGAAAACCGAGAAGTCAGAGCTCAGAGCTAAAATCTCACCCTTCCTCCTGCTGTCCCAGCTTCGCGAAAAGAGAGACCTACTTCCTGTCCGTTCGTATTTTTAAAGTATGTTGTTCTGCCTTCTCATTGGTTGTAAACCCAAACACATGACTGCCTCGTCACTGTCTGAATGTACAGCCCCCTAGGTCTTAAAGGCATATGTCTCCAATGCTGGCTGTATCCCTGAACACACAGAGATCTTATGGGATTAAAGGCGTGTGCCACCACCGCCACACTCTTGCTATGGCTCTAATAGCTCTGACCCTGAACACACAGATATCTATGGGATTAAAGGCGTGTGCCACCACCGCCACACTCTTGCTATGGCTCTAATAGCTCTGACCCCCAGACAACTTTATTTATTAACATACAATCAAATTAATATTTCAGTACAAATCAAAATAATATTTCAATACAATTAGATTACCACCACATTTCCCCTTTTCTATTTTAATAAAAAGAAAAAAAGCAAAAGGTTATGACTAACAAAAGAAAAACTATATACAAAAGTACAATAACTATATACAATATATACAAGTAATAAATACCTAAACAGGTATTTGACAAATCAGAGAAAATAATTCCATTATCTATCCTATTTTGGTAAATCCAAGATGTATCTAATGCACTTTCTATCCTAATTAATTTTCAACTATAACTAACTAATCTTCAACCATAACTAACTAATCTTCAACTCCCTCAGAGACCCAAGAAGGGAATGATATTAGCTAACAAAAATAAAAACAGGAAGTGCATGCAAGCAACTTCCAAAAAAATTTTGTGAGTTGACAGAAACAGCCAGCTGCCTGGGCAGTCACCTGAGGTTTCTCCGCAGTGTTGGGGCATCATCTTCAGCCTATAGGCTTAGTGTATCTGACAGACTCATTTGTGAAGTAGGATGTACACAAGGTCAACAGTTCAACCTCACATTGGGTGAGAGCAGTCCACGTACCAGAAACACCTGAATTCCACTAGTGTCCTGTCATGATTCAGGATTTTAAATTCTGGAAATTGTTGACAGTTTTTTAATTCAGCTGTCCATTCTTCTTGGCTGTGTATATATGGCTTCATCTCAGTATCCCCTTATTCTCCACATCCCTCTATTAAATGCCAGTCTACTTTTGAGAGGCATGAGCTTTCAGCTGCTGTTCCATTGTACAACAGAATCCATCGGCCCTCTGCCTGTTAAGCTGCCTTCGAAGAAAAGGGCACCGTACCTTTTCCGGATGCGAAGGCCACTTCAGGGATGGGGCCATATTTTCCTGGCCTCAGAAGATGCCTTTTGATAAAGCCATAACCACACTTGTTTTGGCAAGAATCAGTAGTCCCTTGTTTCGTGATCTGTCTGTCCATTTTGTCCTGTTGATTCGAGGATACTTTGTTGTCCAGTGGCTAACTTTTGCCAGAATGAAAGTTGACTCCATATGCAGTTTCTTCAATGCCCATATTTTCTCTAAAGTAGATTGGTACTGCCAGGAGCCGACATGTCTCAAAAAAGAAAAATTTTCTAAGTTATTAAAACATTTTAAATGCCATATTCTGTAGATCTCTGAAGGGTTTGAAGATGACCTGTCTAAAACATCTCTGCTCAATTTTTAAAACATATCTAATATGACTACAAGTTCTATTGTAATGTCTAACTACTAACTTTCATTTCTTTATATCCTAATAGTTGATAATAATAACATTCAAGGATCAGAAATTTGCATTACATTGTTAAATGAATGGTATAAATACAATTAGAAATATACATATAGCATTTTCTAACAATATCAATTTCAAATTTGTATACAATATAAAACAATCCAATCCAATGTAAAGTATTTAAAACTAGTAATTGTCTTTTTCTTTTCTTTCTTTCTCTTTTTTTTTTTAAACAAGAACCTTAAATCTAATCTCCTTTGCTTAGCCTTTTTCCTAACCCTTGACAATAACTTGTAACCAACCCCCCTAAATACTGAAAATTATCCCAGACCCAAAACCCATTAAAAAGACCAAAAAACCACCCGCCCCACACCACCTCTTTGGGAATGTGGGCGTCGTATTCTTAAAATTGCTTCCTGCTGGGTATGGGCGAAGTTTTCTTTATCCTGAAAGAAAAATTTTAGGTTAATTGTCAAATTCTAAGAGAGGTAACTATATCCTTCATTATCCAGTCTGTGTATAATGCCAAAGTTCAGGGTTTATCTCAAGTCCTTATTCAAGTAGTCTTTGAGACTGGATCATCTCAGCTAGTCATCTCAAAATTGCTCTGAGCACCTTGTAGTTCAAAGCTGATCTGTGGATGATGTTTGTCAGCTTAATGATATTATTATTGTCCACGTGGAATTGTTGTTGTTGTGGGGCCCCATCTTCTTTCTGGAGACTTCAGTTGATGTTAGGCCTGGCCATGATTTCCTGCAGAAAACTGATAAGAGACTCGAACACAAAAACATATATATGCAGCTAGCCTTTTTTCTAGAATTAGTTAGTACTCTATGTGACCATTCATATCTTAACAAAGTTTAAAATGTATATATATATATTAATCTTGTAAATTTTGATATAAAATTTATACTTTGAGAACAGTTTAAAGAATCAGAATAGAATCAAAGAGTTGAGATTAGTAATAGAATAGTCCCTTAATTAATTTTGCTTTTGTCCTGTACCATAGCAGAAATGGCTCTTATTCTGGCATGATACAGGGAGTTTGCATTTTCCTTTTAACAACATGCTTGATTTTAAAGAAGGAGAGAGCCATTCTCCAACTCCAAAGTCAGCTTTAAATTTTAATTGAACTGGGACTATTAGAAAACCAAGAGTGTTAAATCTTTAGAGAAAAGCAGAAACAAACATTTAGGAAGACATAAAATTTTTTTAGATAATATATACCCATACACCGTTTCACTCTGTTTCTTGGGATAGATGATTTGTCCCTTTTCTTCAGTTGTCTCATTTGTCCAGTGTTCTTCAGATTCCTTAACCTTCATTCTCCTAAAAGACAAAAACAAAAACCTTTCCCCAAGACTAATTTTGGGGATGTTCCTTTTTGGCAAGTTATTATCTGATGAAATGAAAAGGCATGTTTTATTGATACAAGTTAGTTTAAATTGGATGTTCATGCTGGTTGATGAACTATCACCTCCTCTAATTAAGAGGTCTCTCTTGTTCAAATCGAACCTTTATCAATTTTGATGGTACCCACAGCTTATCTTCTCCTGTAGAAACAAAAGCAAAACCACGTCCCCAATGTAATACATACCCTGGTTTCCATTCTGAGGTCAGCACATCCTTAAAGTATATAGGCTGATTTAATTCTGTAGTTTTTTCTATTATCCAATGTCTCTCTGCAGCTGTTGTTCCTTTCTCATTGGCATTCAGAAAATTCAAAGTTAGAAGAGCATTATGCAGTCTATTTCTGGGGGTTTTTGTTACCCATTTCTATTTATTTAGCATATCCTTTAGAGTTCTGTTTGATCTTTCTATAACTGCTTGACCTGTAGGATTATGTGGTATGCCTGTAATATGCTTTATATTGTAATAAGCAAAAAACTGTTTCATTTTAACAGAGACATATGATGGAGCATTGTCAGTTTTGATTTGTGCAGGTATACCCATGATGGCCATAACTTCTAGCAAATGAGTGATTACAGAATCAGCTTTTTCAGAACTCAAAGCAGTTGCCCATTGAAATCCTGAATAAGTATCGATAGTGTGGTGTACATATTTCAATTTTCCAAATTCTGCAAAGTGAAACACGTCCATCTGCCAGATTTCATTTCTCTGAGTACCCTTTGGGTTACATCCTGCTGGTAATGGCGTCTGATTATAGAAGGAACAAGTAGGACATTTCTTTACTATTTCTTTGGCTTGTTGCCAGGTTATGGAAAAATCCTTTTTTAAACCTTTACTATTGACGTGATGTTTTTTATGAAATTCTGAGGCCTCCAGCACATTTCCTATCAATAATTTATCAATCTCATCATTGCCTTGTGCTAGAGGGCCTGGCAGACCAGTATGGGATCGAATGTGAGTTATATATAAAGGATGATTCCTTTTCCTGATTGTATCTTGTAATTGAATAAATAGTGAAGTTAATTCTGAAGCATCAGGGATAAATTCTGCAGTCTCAATATGTAACACCACTCTTTCAGCATACTGAGAGTCAGTTACTATGTTGAGAGGTTCTGAAAAATCCATTAATACCAACAGAATAGCATACAATTCTGATTTTTGAACTGAATTATACGGACTTTGAACCACTTTACTTAAATTTTCTGATTTGTAACCTGCCTTTCCTTCTTTGTTGGCATCTGTATAAAATGTACGAACTCCAGATATGGGTTTTTGCCGTACAATTCGAGGCAAGATCCATTCAGCTCTCTTTATAAGATCAATTCTATTGCTTTTGGGATATTTGCTGTTAATTTCTCCCAAAAAATTACTGCAAGCTCTTTGCCATGGTTCACTTTCTGCCCATAATTTTTCAATGTCCTCCTTAGTTAATGGTACGACAATTTCTGCTGGGTCTATGCCTGCTAATTGACGAAGTCTCAATTTTCCTTTGTAAATCAAGTCAGAGATTTTTTCCACATAAGTTTTTAATTTTTTATTTGGTTTATTTGGTAAAAATATCCATTCCAATATAATATCTTCCCTCTGCATTAATATTCCAGTAGGAGAACGCCTAGAAGGTAAGATAACCAAAATGCAATCCAGCTTTGGATCAATACGATTCACGTGTCCTTCATGCACTTTCTTTTCTACCAAGGCTAATTCTTTCTCAGCTTCAGGTGATAATTCTCTTGGACTATTTAAGTCCTTGTCACCTTCTAAGGTTTTGAACAAATTAGTCAGTTCATCATTTTTTACCCCAACAATAGTTCGTAGATGAGAAATATCTCCAAATAATCTTTGAAAGTCATTAAGAGTCTGTAGTCTATCTCTCCGAATTTGCACCTTTTGGGGTCTAATTTTTTGTAGCTCTATTTTATATCCTAAATAATTAATAGAATCTCCTCTTTGTATCTTTTCAGGAGCAATTTGTAATCCCCAGCGAGGCAAAATTTTCTTTACTTCTTCAAACATTATTTCTAAAGTATCTGCATTTGAGTCAGCTAGTAAAATATCGTCCATATAATGATAAATTATAGATTTAGGAAATTTTTTACGTATCACTTCCAATGGCTGTTGTACAAAATATTGGCACAGAGTTGGGCTATTCAACATTCCCTGTGGGAGGACCCTCCATTGAAATCTTTTAACCGGTTGAGAATTATTATAAGTAGGCACTGTAAAAGCAAATCTTTCTCTGTCTTTTTCTTGTAAGGGTATTGAAAAGAAACAGTCTTTTAAATCAATAACTATGAGAGGCCATCCTTTTGGTAACAGAGTAGGCAAAGGCATCCCAGATTGTAGAGAACCCATTGGCTGAATTACTTTGTTAATTGCCCTAAGGTCTGTTACCATTCTCCATTTACCAGATTTCTTTTTAATAACAAATACAGGAGAATTCCAAGGGCTGGTTGATTCTTCAATATGCTGAGCATTTAACTGTTCTTCTACCAGCTCTTCTAAAGCCTGGAGTTTCTCTGTTGTTAAAGGCCATTGCTGGACCCATACAGGCTTGTCTGTTAACCATTTTAAAGGTAGAGCTGTTGGTGTCTTTGGAAGATCATCAGTTATTGTGCCCTGTTCTTGTATAATATGGATGGCTGGTGACCACTCATTAGAACAATATCTTCTAATATTTCTCTCAGTAACATGTGCTAGTTTATGATTTGTTTCTGAGATTGGAGGGATGTTAATCTGAGTATTCCATTGTTGCAACAAGTCTCGACCCCACAGGTTCATAGTTATGTTAGCCACATATGGTTTTAATTTTCCTCTCTGTCCTTCTGGACCTATACATTCGAGCCATCTTGCACTCTGTTTCACCTGAGATAATGTCCCAATTCCTAACAGTTGAACGTTTACCTCCTGAAGAGGCCAAGTTGGATGCCAAAATTCTGGTGCAATTATGGTAACGTCCGCACCTGTGTCTACCAGACCAGACAACAAAACACCATTTATTTTTATCGTTAATTTTGGTCTTTGTTCATTAATAGAAGTTTGCCAAAAAATTTTCTTTATGTTTTCTCCTGAATTTTCTATTCTCTCTGTTTCATCATTCTGACCAGCATGATTTATTCCAATAGGCATTTGGTTATTTAATCGCTCTCCAGAGCAGGCATTTCCTCTATGGCTGCCGGAAAGGTTTGAACTGGATTTGCACTGGGGGCCTGCCTGAGGCCCCTCTGGGAGTTTCCCGAAGACTGAGGCAAAGGATTACCCTGTCTGTCCTTTGTTGATCTACATTCATTGGTCCAGTGTTTTCCCTTACCACACCTTCTGCATACTCCAGAAGGAAGGGGCATTCTGTTGCCATTGTTCCTTGAAGAAACATTGTTTCTGGAAATGACCTGTCTACAGTCCCTTTTCAAATGTCCTTGCTTTCCACATCCAAAACATCTAACACTCCTCAAACCTTTTGAAATTACTTCTCCTACCCATGTATCATCATGCTCATCAGCTTCAACATTAATTGTTTCTCTAATCCAATCTTCCATAGGTGCAGATCTTGCCCTTAATGGCCTGATTATTCTTTTGCATGCTGCATTCGCATTCTCAAAGGCCAAAGATTCAATTATTGCCTTACCAGCTTCTGAATCCGAGACCGTTCTCTTTACTGCTGAAGCCAGTCTTTGTAAAAAATCTGTAAAAGACTCTTTTGGGCCTTGCTTCACCTTTGTAAATGACTCAGATTTTTTTCCTGGTTCCTCAACTTTGTCCCATGCATTCAAGGCTGCCGTTCGACATAAAATTAGGGTTTGGACATCATATAAACATTGTGCTTGTGCTGAAGCATATTGGCCTTCGCCCATAAGCTGATCCTGGCAAACTTGTACTCCTTTATCCCTCCATTGTTTTTCTATGTTTTTAGCCTCCTCCTTAAACCAAGTCAGAAATTGAAGTCTCTGGCTGGGTTCCAGAACACCTTGTGCGAGGTCCCGCCAGTCCTGTGGTACTATCCTATTGTATGTTGACCAAGTGTTTAACATTTGCTTTACATATGGGGAATGCATGCCATAAGATACTATTGCCTCCTTAAACCTTTTTAAATCCAACATTTCAATTGGAGCCCAAGTATTTTGTGTAGCCATTTGATCAGGCATCTGCTGTACTGTTACAGGATAAATTAAGGGTGACTGTGTGAAAACAGGCTTTCTTTCTGCAACCTTATGATCCCGACTTGAAACAACTTCACTGTTAATTTCTTCTGTCTGAATTTTTACAGGTTTAACAAGTTCTTCTAACGCTGTTATCCTGGCACTTAAATTGACTATCTTTTTAAATATTAAAATGTGGATTATTATAGTGATGAGGTGCATAATTCCACCAATACTAATATTATATAGTTGTTCCATTGCCAGACTGCCTAAAATTTCGAACAAAAACCAATTTTCTTCCAATGTACACATAAAACCCATTTGTTTTTTAATGTGGAAAAAAAATCTCTTTTAGATAGTTTCCTTTAAAATATTTGATATATTATGACTTACCAAATCTGCGTAGAACAGTAGAAATCCGAGGGGATTTTCAAAGCAGCCACCTAGTGTCCCAGGTGTAAATTCAGAGAGAGAGAGAGAGAGAGAGAGAGAGAGAGAGAGAGAGAGAGAGAGAACGCACAAGAAAGCGTAGCCGGCTAAAGCTTAAATGCAGCCACGTGTTCCCTCTTGTGCCGAGTCAAGGCTTGGGTCTGGCTTCCTTAAGCTCCGACCACGTGCGTTAGCTTTACAGGCAGGGCCCTGTTCGGCAGGGCAGGTCTGAGTTGTTTGTAGCACCGGCTTTAGGCAAGCTGCTCACAGACCTAGGCCCGGGCTAGAAGTTGCTACCCGGACTAGGACGCCGGCAGCTCGGACTAAGAAGCCGATTGCCGCCGGCCGCCGTGTGCCGCCGCCGCCGCCGCCGCCGCGGGCCGCCTGCCGCCCTTGCGGGAAAGCGGACCTGCCGCCAAGCCAAGCAGTTTTTAATGGATTCTTGTCACGTTGGGCGCCAGATGTAGATGTAACCAACCGTCTTATTAAATAAGAAACACAGAAACAATGTAAAAGAGAAAACCGAGAAGTCAGAGCTCAGAGCTAAAATCTCACCCTTCCTCCTGCTGTCCCAGCTTCGCGAAAAGAGAGACCTACTTCCTGTCCATTCGTATTTTTAAAGTATGTTGTTCTGCCTTCTCATTGGTTGTAAACCCAAACACATGACTGCCTCGTCACTGTCTGAATGTACAGCCCCCTAGGTCTTAAAGGCATATGTCTCCAATGCTGGCTGTATCCCTGAACACACAGAGATCTTATGGGATTAAAGGCGTGTGCCACCACCGCCACACTCTTGCTATGGCTCTAATAGCTCTGACCCTGAACACACAGATATCTATGGGATTAAAGGCGTGTGCCACCACCGCCACACTCTTGCTATGGCTCTAATAGCTCTGACCCCCAGACAACTTTATTTATTAACATACAATCAAATTAATATTTCAGTACAAATCAAAATAATATTTCAATACAATTAGATTACCACCACAGACCCACTTCACAGAGGTCGAAAGGACCCCAGATAAGTATCCTTAAAGATGGTATTTTTCCTTTCTCCTGGTCTTGGGATTACTGCTTTTCCCATTACTAAGGGTATAAACCTAAGGGTTCCAAATAAATTCATAAATTTTAACCTCTGTTCCTAGTTTAAATCTGTCTCAACAGATTTCTACTTGGCTGGCAGACACCTCCAAGTTTCAGTTGCTGACTCCACTACTCCAGACGACTGTGGACTCCAGACGTGCTAAAAGCTGACGTGGACCAGCCCAGCTAACATGATTCTTCTCTGTCACTATGGTGTCAGGCAGCTACATGCTACTGACAAATGCCCCCTCCCCAGTCTTTGACCAGCTTTTCAGCCTTTTGGGGGAGGGGCCCTGATAATGACGCCCCAATGCCAGCTTGAAGCAGTTCCAGAAGAGAATACGTCGTCCCAATTCCTTGTTCAAAAGAGGCTGAAATGCTGGGTCAAAAAAAACTCCCTGGGATCCAGACAAGATGGCTAATTGTACATGAACTATGCATGGCCATTACAGGCCATGAGTTACTAAAATAGGCCATGAGTTACCAAATGTAATGCCATAATTTTAAGATTAAAATTTGCCAAAAAGAAAATGGGGGAATGAAAGACTCTAGCCCTTCAGGCTTACACCCCCAAGCCTCAGGAAAAGAGAAAACTTCAAGCACCAGGAAAATAAAAACTAAAAATCTAGTTCTAAGAGCAACCTGACTTAGCCATTGTTCAATCTCCCCTGCAACCATATAACAATGTAAAGAGATTTCTGCTAAGAGATGTGCTCAACTGTGACTGGGATAGTTGCAGGTGTTCCAGGAAGGACCACTGTGACCTTTGTGTAAACTCCACTCCCGCCTTGATACCCCTCCCTTGAGGTTTCAGGAAAAATGTACCTGTTGATGCAAATTACCCGTCTGTGATCACTCTGTACCCAGACCATGATCTTGTGAAACGAAATTGTATGGGAATTATAATCTTGTGGGTTTTTCCTTTATTAGCCTTTATGGGGCTTCAGTAAGATGCGGCTCTTGCTCTTAGGAGCAGGGTTTGCCCTTCTATATAGAAGCTTTAAAGAATCCCCTTGGCTTTCTACCCTGATCCCCACCCTCCTGGACCCCTGATTATTTTCCTTCTCCTTCTCATTACCTTTGGTCCCTGGGCCTTTCAGCGGTTGACTGGGTTTATCAAAAATCAGATTGATTCGGCCTTACCACGACACGTCTTGATTCATTATCACAGAGTAGATTCCTAGGAGGCTGGCCAGGAGCCCCATCAAGGACTCAGATTCAGTGTCCTAAAGCCCTAATGTCCCCACGGTCTTGCTAGAGAGTACTCAATGACGGGAATAGTACAGGGCCCACGCAGGAGACAACAGCGTACAGAGGTCGTTGAGACCGGCTCAACATGGCACCTGCCATGTGTGGGAGTCCCCCTGTATAGCCTAAGACAGAGGCTCTCTCGGACCTCCGCAATCCCGATCTTATGGACTTGGTCCATTTTTGAGAAAAGAGGGGGAACTGTTGGAGACCAACTCTGGACAGCTGTGTCTTGAACCTTGTGTTACCTGCCACGATTTATCAAGCCTCGTGTAAATAAGAGGCTTTTAGTCTAACCTAGGAATGTAGGATTAAATAAACCTCTTTAAATCAGCTAGCTGCAGGGGCCTGGGACCAAAGCGACCTCCTGCTGACCCTCCTTAGGAATTTTCTTTGTCCTCTCCTCACTCCTGCTCCCCCTCCCTACCTGAAGCCCTGTTTATAAGCTCTAACACCCAGTCAATAAACGAGGCCTTGATGCAACTCAGACTGCTTTGTCTTTCTTCACGAGCTTGGTCTCCTTTCCCTCTCGCCCCCCATTGATTCACAGGTGGGTCCTTCCTCGAGACCCTCGAATAACCTGGCCTGCTGGACGGGTCAGTTACAGATACTTTAATAGCATATTCTGTGGTCTTTGTAACTCTCATGGCCAGCAGAGTATAGTGTTACAAAAGAAAAGAAAGCAGTTAATCTCTACATGACTCATTAGCTGGGTTTGGTTCAAACTTCTGGTGTTTGACAATGAGTGGTTTATTTTAGCCATATTTAAGCAAAGCACAAATTGGCAAAAAAATCATTCCTAGGATGATTAACCCAATCTTTCATGCATAGCAAAGAATATGTAATTCTTTTTGAAGAACAAATAAGCTAAATACAGATCTGACATGACCATATCAGAACTCTTTGTAATGTACATAAAGAGAGGTTCTATAGATTGCATAAGGGGAAATTAGCAATAACAGTCTGGGGTAGGGTCCAGTGACAGAAAAATCTCTAGACACACAAATAGGGGAGAGGTCACTAGGCTAGAAAACATGTCCATTCCATCCTTCTGGGTAGAGAGCAGGCATAGAACTTCTGCACTGACAACTCTATGTGCTTGACATTCCAGGTTCCACTAGTGCTAATCTGTGAGTGCATAGACTTCTGTGTCTCCTGTACATATAGAATATTTACCAAGTACTGTGTATTCATAATAAACAATTAATTTAATACAATTTAAAAAGTCTCCATAGTCTTTAAATTTTTTCAACACTAACAAATACACATATGAGTCTTATCTGACACTCAAGACAAACTCTTATCTGTGAACTCCAATAATATCCAAAACAAGTTGCATATTTAAAATACACAATGGTACATTCCCATTTCAAAAGAGAAGGTGCATAGCACAGAATGTCAGGACTGAAGCAAGATCAGAATCAATCTTAACAAGCACTGAACTCTGTAACTTTGTGTTCAGCGTCAGAGCTCATAATGCCATCACCTGGGTTCAAAATAGTATGTGTTGCCCCATCACCCCAGCTCTGTACCTGCAATGTATACAGCCTCTCTTTGAACCGATTCCTCTTCCTAGCTGTGGCATTATTCAGTGGAGATATCATGGTCCTCGGTACTTAGTACATTGGATTCTCTATTGAAACATAGGCTTCACCTTCATAGGTTCAAGCAGTGGCCCATCAGGACTTTCTTGCAAGAACTCTGGTCTAACTACACATTTCTTGGCCTCATTGACTCTGTAGAACTGTGATGTAAGAATCTGTAACTTCCTCTTTCCAGTATCTTTCATGCTTTAAAAAACAGTATCATATTTAAATACTTTCATGTTCTCTTGCTTGGTTGGAATGGGAATTATCCCTCTGGGAACATGGTTGCCTTATCATTTGTGTACTGACCTAATGAAACATGTTTCTAGGTGGCTGACTTTTAACAGGAAGACCCTTCAGTGATTTCAGATCAGGTTCAATTCTTTCAAATGAAGCTAAATTTTTTTTTTTTTTTTTTTTTTGGTTTTTCGAGACAGGGTTTCTCTGTGTAGCTTTGCGCCTTTCCTGAAGCTCACTTGGTAGCCCAGGCTGGCCTCGAACTCACAGCGATCCGCCTGGCTCTGCCTCCCGAGTGCTGGGATTAAAGGCGTGCGCCACCATCGCCCGGCTGAAGCTAAATTTTTACAAGTAGAAACATTTGTGTGGTAGGCTTGGCGGGGGGGGGGGGGAGGCAGGGGAATCCATGGCTGATATGTAAAATTAAATAATAAAATAAAAAAATTAATAAAAAGAAAGATGATGTCAGTACATGATTTCCTCGTAGACCACACTGTAAATACTGTAGACTAGGCATGTGATTGAGTAACCTTCAAGCTGATCGGTCCAATAGGGCATTTGCCACACCCCTCCTCTGGTCTTGTTTTGTTTTCTTTATGCTTTAAAAGGAGCTTGGTCTTTTTAAATAAATGAGTCCTTGCCTGACCAAAAAAAAAAAAAAAAAAAAAAGTTGTGATATCCCAATGCAGAGGACTAGGTTTCTTTTTAAAGATATTAATTTCTGTAGCAATTACAAATGTTTTGCCATGTGCAAAATCAATATTTATGAAAATTTACATTTGTTCATTTATTTTTCTGTCTCAAATTCATATTTTTCACACCTCTATCCTCTACTTTTTCTCTTGATACTGGACACCTAAAGAGATCAATGGGCAGTAAGCATAAAACATTAAATTATGTCATGTCTTGAAGATTCCTCTTCCAAACAAACTAATCCAGTATCTTTAAACTCCATCTTATCCCAGGTCTCCAGACATGGGTAGAGTGCAACAAGATTCTTTGCCAGGTGCCAGGCAACTGGCCCCTTCCCAATTCCTCTTCAAGTCATTATTCACTTCTGAAATCTCATGACCTGAACCACCCATGTTCACATTTTTCTAATCATTCTTGTATTCCATCTTCCAACCACAATTAACTTAATATAAGTAATTTGTCTTTTATGTGCCTAGAGATTTTCTTCCATGGTGATTTTAGGTATCATCTAGCTGAGAAGCAGTATTTGGAAAAAATAATTTTTAATTGCTGGCTATATGTGTGTATGTATGTATGGGTATATTGATGAGGGGGGCCCAAAGGAATCAGAAAAGGGTATTGAATCCTGTAAAGCTGAAGATGCAAGCAATACTGAGCTGAAGAATTTAGATGTTGGGAACTAAATTTTGGTCCTTTGGAAGAACTCGTAACCACAAAGCTATCTCTCTAGACGCATTTTTAAAAAAAATATTTAAACATTCAAGTATGCACATAACATGTATGAATCAAATCCTCATCCCCAAGCTCTCAAATCCAAACTTACTGCAATCATCAATATGACTTTTCCCAACCAACATCATGTGTTGTCTCTCTCTATTATTGTTTTTAATACTCACTAAAACATTTAGTGATACCTGCATTTGCATGGGTGTTGGACCATCAGCTGTGTCATGGGCCTCAATTCATGAAAAAACATGACTGTTGCTCACAGAGCAACCATAAATTGCCAATAGCTCCTCATCTAAAAGTGGTACTTCATGAGTTCATCCCACATCCTTGCTAGAATATTGGGAGGTTTGATCTCATGTAAACATTATGAATATAGTCACAGTTGCTCTGTGTTTTATTGATCTATTGTATTCTTTGTTTTATTGATTCTTTATATTGTTCTTACATTTCTATTTTATTGATTCCAGCCCTCAAATTGATTATTTCCTTCTGTCTACTCTTCTTGGTTGAGTTTGCTTCTTTTTGTTCTAGAGTTTTTTTTTTAAGTGACTAGTATGAGATTTTTCCATGTTCTTTATGTAAGCACTTATTGCTATGATGTTTCCTCTTAGCTCTGCTTTCATAATGTCCTATAAGTTTGGCTATCTTGTGCATTCATTTTCCCTGAATTCTAGAAAGACTTTAATTTCTTTCTTTCTTTCTTTCTTTCTTTCTTTCTTTCTTTCTTTCTTTCTTTCTTTCTTTCTTTCTTTCTTTCTTCCTGACCCAGTAAGAATTCAGTTGAGAATTGTTCAGTTTCCATGAGTTTGTACGCTTTCTGCAATTTGTGTTGCTGTTGAATTCTAACTTTAAACCATAGTGATCCAATAAGATACAGGGAGTTATTTCTATTTTTTTTTGTATCCACTGAAGTTTGCTTTGTTACCAAGTATGTAGTCAACTTTAGAGAGGGGTTCTTGTGGTACTAAGAAGAAGGTATATTGTTTTGTGTTTGGGGGAAATGTTCTATAGATGTCTGTTAAGTCCATTTATGTCATAGCATCTATTAGTTCCCTTATTTCTCTGTCAGGAGCCATTATCACAAGACATTACAGGCTACAGGATTATGCAGTAGGGATTCTATCATCATTGATAAAGGTGGAGGGTTATGGTGGAGGACTAAGCCATCATCTAAAGTATATTGGAATGAATTGGCTGTTTGTACTTGTAGATTTCTTGTGCAGTTACACAATAGTATCTCTTCATTACCATGTATCTTAATGTAATGTATATATGTAATCTCATGATTATATCTCAATCTTATGGGCACATATATCTGAGGGTGGTCAGGAAGATGACATAATTTAGCTGTATAATTTTGACAGATAGAAAATATACTATGATATGCTTCATGGCCTGATTCATTGTACCTTAAGACTGTAGACACTTAAAGCCTTTTGTTCCTTTTGCTCAAACTAATACAGAAAATAATAATCTTTCCTCAGTCTCACACAAACTGCATGAGTTTAGCTCATTTTTACCTCAGAGCAAGTTCAAACTAGACTAAAGGCCTTTGTAAATAGATCATAAGTTTAAAACCTTACAGTTATGCACAAGCTCAGTCATAGGTGTCTTACAAAGGTTACTAAGACAAACCACCCTAAGAAAAGCATGACAATTCTTCACTTGACATGTCTACTGATAAAAAGCTACATCTTAGGGTTTTTTGCACTGAGCATTGCATCCCCTCCTTCTGGTTTTGAGACCTTTGAACCTTGTAATACCATGGTAATGACTCTACTCTTTACCATCTATTCTAGGAATGTGCTATTACCTTGAGGGTTTTAAAACTTTTCTCAGGATTGCAAGGTGTCTCCTTTCAGAAATGTATGGATAGTCAAGCAAGAGAGGAGCTAAGAATGAGAGTTGAAAAGAAGCCATAGATTTAGAGAAGCTTACATAGAACAATAAAGAGATGGACTGAAAGAGCACTGTATGTGTAGATGTATTCCTTATCCCTCAGATTAAATCCTTAGCTGGTTGTAGGTTCTTCTTTGAACTCTGAGAAAGCTTTTGAATCTGCTTCCTTAAAGGTTTTCATTATGTGTCTATTAAGTTTCTGTCTTGCAAACCTGTACAGTGGTGAGTATGGGGTATTAAAGTCTCCCACTATTAGTGTTTGGGGTTTGATATGTGATTTCAGTTTATATATATATTACAAATGTAGGTGTCATTGTATCTTCGACATAGATGAGCAGAATTGAGACTTCATCATGATGAATTTTTCTTCTGATGAATATGAAATGTCCTTTGATGGGGGAATGTCTTTTTGTGTGCTGTGAAAATATGTTGCTTTGATTGGTTGATAAATAAAGCTGTTTGGCCAATAGTGAGGCAGAATAGGGTTAGGAGGGACATTCTAATTAGAGAGGAGGAAGGGGAAAGGCAGAAGGGAGAGGACCCTGCCAGTCACCATCATGAGAAGCAAGATGTATGGGGTTGGGGATTTAGCTCACTGGTAGAGAGCTTGCCTAGCAAGTGAAAGGCCCTGGGTTTAGTCCTCAGCTTTGGGAAAAAAAAGGAAGCAAGATGTAAAGATACTGGTATGCCACTAGCCATCAGACATGTGGCAAAGTATAGATTTATAGAAATGGGTTAATTTAAGATTTAAGATCTAGCTAATGAGAAGCCTGAGCCAATAGGCCATACAGTTCATGATTAATAAAAGCCTCTGTGTATTCATTTGGTTGTGAGTGGCTGTAGGACCATGAGGATATGGGAGCCAAGTGGACACAGGAAAACTTTCAGCTATAGTCCTTCTCCATCTTTTTTGATTAATTTTAGTATGAAGACTATTTTGTAAGATATTAGACTAGGTACACCAGCTTGTTTCTGAGGTCCATTGATGGGAAAATATTTTCCATCTCTTTACTCTGAGATAATATATGTCTTTGAGGTTGAGGTGTGTTTCTTGTATGTAGCAGAAGGATGGGTTCTGTTTTCATACCCCTTCTGTTAGCCTGTCTTTTTACAGGTGAATTGAGTCCATTGATATTAAGAGATATTAATAAACAGTTATTGTTTGTTTGTTTTTTTTGAGACAGGGTTTCTCTGTGTAGCTTTGCGCCTTTCCTGGATCTCGCTCTGCAGACCAGGCTGGCCTCGAACTCACAAAGATCTGCCTGCCTCTGCCTCCTAAGTGCTGGGATTAAAGGCGTGCGCCACCACCACCTGGCTATGAATAGTTATTGTAATGTGTTTCCCTTCTTTGGGAATTGCTGTGTGAGGCCCATTGCTTCTGTTTTTGTGGGTGCAGCTAACCTCCTTGGGTTGGAGTTTTCCTTCTAGTCCTTTATGCACAGGCTGGATTTGTGGACAGGTATTGTTTAAATCTGGTTTTGTCATGGAATATCTTGTTTTCTCCATCTATGGTAACTGAAAGCTTTGCTGGATTTTGTAGTCTGGGCTGGCATCCATGGTCTCATCCAGGACCTTCTGGCTTTCAGAATTTCTATTAAGAAGTCAGCTGTAATTCTGACAGGTCTGCCTTTATATGTTACTTGGCCATTTTCCTTTATTGCTCTTAATATTCTTTCTTTATTCTATATGTTTAGTGTTTTGATTATTATGTGGTGAGAGGATCTTCTTTTTTGGTCCAGTCTAATTGGTGTTCTGTAAGCTTCTTGTACCTTCATAGGCATGTCCTTCTTTAGGTTGGGAAAGTTTTCTTCTATTATTTTGTTGAATATATTTTTCTGTGACATTTTCCCTGGGATTCTTCTCCTTCTTCTATCCATATTATTTTTAGGTTTATTCTTTTCATAGTGTCCCAAATTTCTGGATGTTTACTGTTAAAATTATTTGGGTTAAACATTATTTTTGACTGATAAATCTATTTCCTCTATTGTATAGTCAATGCATTAGATTCTTTCTACCATAAGTTGTATTCTTTTGGTTATGATTGTATCTGTAATTCCTATTCATTTATTCAGATTTTCCTTTTCCAGTATTCCCTCAGTTTCCATTTTTTTAATTGCCTCTATTTTAATTTTCAAGTCTTGGACTATTTCCTTTACCTATTTGATTCTTTTTTTTTTTGCCTTTATTTAAGGGATTTATTTATTTATTTATTCTAATGTTTTGTCTTTTCATTTATTTCATTAAGGGATTTTTTTTCACTTCCTTTTTAAAGGACACTATAATCTCCATAAAGTTATTTTCAAGGTCATTTCCTTCTGCTTAGTCTGCATTGGGATGCTCAGGTCTTGCTTTTGTAGAACCACTAGGTTCTGGTGGTGTCACATTGCTCTTTGTATTGCTGAGTGTATTTTTACCCTGGTGTCTGCCTATCTCTTCCTCTAATCAGTGCAGGTGGAGCCTGTGCCTCCAGGAATCCTTCCTCCAATCTGTGCATGAGAGGCCTGTGGCTCTGGTGGTCACTAGTACCACCAGGAGAGTGGGGAGAGGATGCTGCTGCCCAGGCTCTGGGGCTGTGATGGGTGGTAAAGGGGTATGGAATGTGCCCCTGGGGCCTAGAGGCAAGAAAACTGGCCTGTCCAGCTGGGAACTCAGACATTTCCCTCCCTCCTCACTAATCTGAAAACACACAGATATACACAGTGTGAGGGGCAACAGCACACTTGAAGAGTTTTGTTGTCACCCTTTTCTTTGTGCTGAACAGTAAATCTTACTTGATCCTTTCTCAAAGTTTCTTTGGGACAATAATTTAATTCCTGACTGTGTCCTAAATAGCACACTAAAGGAGATTCTGGAGCTTCATAGAACAGTGGCTCCATTTTGATTGCACAAATGGAGCAAATAGCAAACCAAATTGTCAACTATGTTTCCTCTTTTGAAACTTCTTTTTCTTTCACTTTATTTTAGTACTTCTCATTTTTTTTTATTGTACATGCATCCTCTTTCCCTAATTGCTTTTAAAGTTTGGGCAACCTCACATTTGGGAGAGCTAGAGTCAATCTAACAAGAGAAATGACTACTCTTTCTTCTTTTTCTTTGTGCCAAAGAAAACAATAATTTTATTTAAATAAATATCCAGTTTAAAACAGTATCTGGTCAATTATATAAGTTTAAAAATTGAGTGTGTATGTTCCCCCATGATCAAATAAAGGCAGGGGACACAATAATTCTGGGGAATGAAAATACCTACAAAAAGCACTTTAAGAAATCTAAGCTAACCTTTCAATATCCTCTTTCATTTACAAAAATATGCTTCATATATGCTTGTGAAAAAATAAAGCATGTTTGAAATATTACAAGCTCAAAGAAAACTCTTTTTCCTCTAAAACTTAGTATTTAGTTTCTCGCTGATCTAAAATATATACAGTTATCTGTATTACACAGTTTTCTAATTATGATCATATATAAAAATAAGGTTTTTGGAACAGCAACTCTATGAAAACAGACAAACATATATGTAGCTGAATTTTCTTCAGTCCTGCCCAGCCCCATGGACCCCACAGCCACTTATAAAATCATCACTCAGAAGCTTATATTAATTAAAACTTTTCAGCCACTAGCTCAGGCTTACCACCGAATAGCTCTTTGATTTAAACTCAGCCATTTCTGTTAATCTATATGTCGCCACATGTTCCATGGCTTTGCCTGGGTGCCATTACATGCTTTTCCCTGGATGGCAGACTGGCATCTCTGACTCAGATAAATTCCTCTCCCAGAATTCGCCTCCTCTGCTTATCTCATCTATACTGCCCTTCTGGCTACTGGCCGATCAGCATTTTATTTATCAACCAATCAGAGCAGCACATTCACAGCATACAGAACAACGTCACCCATCACAGATATATCTATACATGCATGATACATTTTTCTATGAGTCACTTGAAACAATTCATAGTGAGCCAATTATTTTGTTGTAAATGTCAGACTTCATAGTGACATATTTTATGAAAATATCTCTTTTTTTTCTTTAATTTTTTTTGACACAACATATTTTAATCATGATTTTCTCTTTCCAAATTCTTCCCAGATCCCCATACCTCCTTACCCACCCAACTTTATCTTTTACTGTCTGATTATACATAATTATATTGACACCCCCAAACATCTTAGGCTATTGCTAAGGTTATTGGTCACTCTTCTCAAACTGATGGAAAGTCCCAACTTCTAAAGACAACAATTACTTTTATCATTGATACCAAAGATGTTCATATGGTACTTAGAAAGAGCCTTGACTCCTACTGACTATTCTTGATGATAGTAGAAGGTACCCTGCATGCTACCAGAGAAGAAATTTAACCATCAACGCAGCTGTAAAACCTGTGATCTATAAACCCTGCAAGTTATAACCCCTGCCTGTATGTTATGCTGGAGCTACAGTGGCACAAACATATATGTCAGTAACTATTTACTCTATTATTAGGTTGAAGATCCACTCCATGAGATGGAATACATGCCTGACATTGTTTAGGTGGTCAGGAACCTGAGACTATGGGCATAGCAGAAAATCAAATACAACTGTTCTGCTAAAGGAACATAGCAATAAAATGAGTCCTAGTGACACTCTGATAAATGCATTCATCAGCTGCTCACTCAGCCATCATCACAGAGACTTTAATTTGCAGTAGATGGGAACTAACCCTGATCCAAAACAGGACAATATGCAAAGAGTGGGAGATTTTTTATAGCATTCAGCCCTTCATGGGTTGTCTTTATCTAATTACTCCATTTAAGGCTTAGGAAGAGGAGGTGGAAAGATGGTAAGAGCCAAAGGAGATAGATGCCACAAAGAAAACACAGTGTCTTCCATGACTGATAGACCTATAAACTCAGAGACTGACAGCATATGCAGAGCTATACAGATTCCAGCCATTGGGATCCAAGTGCTGAGAGGGGAAAGTGAACAAGTGTACTCATCTATCACCAAAAATCTCTCTGTAATTGGTACCTACTTGCAAAGTAAAAATTAATTTTCTCTAATGAAGTCTTATTGTACTCCCCAGTACAGCTCCCCAATGCCTACCCCATTTTGTAATGGCTCCAACAAAATAAACTCAATGTTAGTTCTGAGAACTTATTATCACAGATTGCTCTGTTTGAGTTTTTTGTTGTTGTTCTTACTGGTTCTTTACTTGTATAACATAGTTTCTGATTTTGTGTTTTTATTAGTTTTTGTTCATGTGTGTGTATATGTTTTCTTGTGCTTTTTGTTTTATTTTAAAATATGTTATCTTACTGTTTATGTCTGTTTGTGTTTTTGTTGTTTTCTACTGAGAAATAAAAAAGGCATGGAACTGTATGTGTAGGGAGGTTGGGAGAATATGAAAGTAGCTGAGGCAAAGGACCCATGCTCAGAGTACATTA
Source organism: Peromyscus maniculatus bairdii (assembly GCF_049852395.1). NCBI lineage: Eukaryota > Metazoa > Chordata > Mammalia > Rodentia > Cricetidae > Peromyscus > Peromyscus maniculatus. The sequence continues at coordinate 27,078,867 of NC_134862.1, read as the reverse complement.
TATAAAATGCATTCTCAGTAATATACATGTACATATATAATGAAAACAGTAAGTAATAAAACATTTTAAAAAAAGAAAAATCACACAAACAAACATAAAACCAATAAGACAGAAAATGCATAAGCAAAAAGTCCACATAAACAAAAATATATTTTGTTCTGCATCATTCGTTTATTCATAGGCATAGAGTCTGTCCTTTGGGGCACTCTAGTCTCGAATGGGAAAATACTCCCTCCTCCCACACACACAGAAGACTAAAATTTTGGCCAACTTCACAGCAAGTTTAATAATATACCTTGGGATCATTTACTACTTTGTGCTTAACCTGCTATCTTACAGTGTAATCAGCTTGTTTAAGTTTAAACTACCTCTATGAAAACAATACAATTTCTTGTACCTTGGATTTACCATGAAATCAGCTTCTACAACCTAATCTAATGTATAATATCAATCTTAAGCTATGTATGCTTCCATGTCCCTGCGCCAGAACAACAAATATGTGTATATGGACACCATGATAATCATTTGCTGAAAACAGAAAATAACCTTGAAATAAATATCAACATGTTGCAAACCTTATATGAAACTTATACAAAAATCAAAATGTTGCAAATAATGTTGGTATAGGTTAAAAATGACTGTTTGCTCTACTAGTGCTCATTCTGTGTCAGCTGGAGTCAGTAATGTTCCTTCCTTTGAGAAACTGTGCTAGAGATTTCTGGAAAGAATCCCTCATTTCATTCCTATGTAATTTTTTTCTGTGGAGTTCAATAGGAATCAAAACCCTTTATTAGGGACAGAAAGAGACACTACTAAAAGAACATACTCAGATAAAAATAAGACAGACCTACATGAAAAATCATACATACAAAACAGACAAATTCTAAACAGACAGGACAATAAGACCAGACAAAAGACACAGTGAAAGAAATGGAGAGTCAGATTTTAGCTCCCTCTTGGTCATACTTACCTAAGGAAAGTCTCTAGTTTTCATTCCTTAATGTGTAACTAACTCATTTCGGTGACCCTTGGGGTTATCTTTAATGCATTAACCTACACAAGAGTTACAACTTGCAAATAAGTTTCTCAGTGCAAAAAGTATGATTGGAAATTGTTTCAAAAAACCAAAAGTATTACACAGAAGTAACACATTTAAAACACACAAACAAATTATATCACATATCCAAAAATATTGACCTAAAATACATATCTTTGAGAAAGCATTGTCTTTACCCACATAATAAGGCAGGATGCCCCAAAACAAAACCAGATAGATAAATAATAACAGCTAGTACATTATTTCCATACTCCAGTGGGCATTTTTTTGTTATTGCAAGAAAAAACACAACAAGCTAAAATTGTTCAATATTAAAATCTGAAGATCTTGGCAGACATAGGAGATAGGTCACGTCACCAAGGTTTTTTTTTTGTTTGTTTGTTTGTTTTTTTTTTTTTTAATTTAGTACTAGCAAAATATCTCTTTTGGTTTTGCTTGTTTTTCAAAATACTCTAGATTTTATAGTAAATGCTCATCAAAAGCTGACTATTGCAGAGGACAAGGGTTTTTTTCCAGTTCCTCTTCTGGCCTCTGTAGTCACTCCTACACTTTTACACATACACACTTTCAGACAAGCACAAAAGCACATGAGTAAAAATAGAATAAGCCTTTTCAAAAAAAACATGATGCAATACAGTCTCAGAAAAGTAGTCAATACCTTCTTATCCTAGCAGGTGCTAATATTAATAATAGATTTACATTATACACAATTTTACTCAGTGTGTAGTACCTTTGTTATTTGTCTTCTAATTATAGTTCAGATCAATGACTAAAATTTCCCAAGGAAATTCCCATGTAGAATAACAAACCTATAGAACTGCCAGAAAGAACTATGTCATATAAGTTATTTAAGTAAGTGTTCTGGTTTTAAAACACACACACACACACACACACACACACACACACACACACACACACACATGTGTTAAGTACAGAAAACAGAGTATTTGGTTATGTATTTCAGCTGAACATAGGAGCTTCACCTTCAACACTTTATAATCTCCACCCTCTTTTAGGGAATGATAGAAATAAGACAGTATATAATAGTAAATCAAACTTATGTGATTACTATTTATTTATTCTTTTATAGAAAAACAGTTATATCCAAACAAGAAAAAAAAACATTGTCAAAGAGAAAAATCCTGGGATTCTAATGAAACATTAATAACAGCTCTGAAGAACCAATTGTTGTGCTTTTTCAAGAGGAGGGCCAGCTCTTCTGCTTCCAGCTGTTTTTAGTTTCCAGTAGCTCTTTATGTAAGTTTGAGGCTTCGTGTAGTTTCTCCCATACAGTATGGCATGGTCATTAGTGTCCTCCTTGAGTATATGCAGTGTCAAACAATCATCCATGAAACATACATACAAGAAATTAGATGGACTCAAAAGTTTATATGTAGGAACACACACACACACACACACACACACACACACACACACACACATATGCAAATAGATAGGAACTCAAGAAAAATTGATGAAAAAAGAGGCCATTAATTTGAAAGAGACTGAGGAGGGATATATAGGAAGAAAGACGAAGGAGACATGATATAATTAAAACATAATCTGAAAAATCACAAAAATAGGAAAACAGCAAGAACAACTTCTCTCCATAACCTCATGAAGCAGTAAAGCAAAGCAACAAACATATGGCATGTATAAGAGACAGCCTCTAACATGAAATAACCCTAGAAAAACCCACTATGCAATGTCAAATAATTTTTTCCATAAAGATGTTAAAGTCCCAGTGTAAACCTTACAGTGATGCTGAGGAGAATTCAAAGCTCTCGGTGAAAAGGCTTTTGAGAAATGTAAGAGAATCGAATATGCAATTTGGTATTCTACCTAAGTGACTATAATCAGTATGATTTGGAAATGACATTCCATCTATCTCTGCATAATTACTAAGTAACACAAAGACAATTATATTTGTCCTTAGAAATATAACAAATTAAATTTGCTCTGTGTTTTATTTTATTATAACAATACACATGTTATATTATAGCAATATACATGCTAAATATCTCCAGTTTATTGGTCATGTTTCAAGATTCAATGTCAAAAAAAGAAATTTTGTGAAAAATATTGTGCAGTCTATGATGGCACATGCACATTTAAGGAAAATAAGGGTTTTATTCTTACCAATGAATATTTATTTCTCTTACTTTTGAGATTATATTATAATTCCACCCTTTCCCCCTTCCCTTTCCTTCCTCCACATCCTTCCATATACTTATCTTTGCTCTCTTTAAAATTTGTGGCCTCTCTTTTCAATAACTGTTATATGCATATGCATATTTCAAATATACTCAAATATAGTAATTCAAACATATTACCGTTCAGTCTGCGTAATGCTAATGTATGTTTTCAAAGCTGACTCTTTGACATTATATATTACATATTTATTCAATGTTCTCTTCAGGAGTCAATGTATTCAGATATGATTTCCTCTATCTTCTATTTTCACACATGTACCTGATTCTTTACTTGGAACACTTTTGATTGATTTTTATCTTCTAGCATTAATTAAAAAATTCAAGAACTTACCTGGGTCTTTTTGCAGGAGATGACTTAAGAACAGTAGAATATGTGAAAGTTAAATATTTTTTTACACATCCAGCTCTCTAAAGAAGCCTTTTTGCCATTTTCTGTTTAACTACTAGCTGGACTGATGTGCTACACTGAACCCAGGTATAAATGCTTTGTGATTTGAGTAGAAGGGGGTGTTACTGGATGTTGGACCACTCCTTTTTTTTGGAGAGAAAAAGGTTCTGCTCTACTGCTGGCAGTAGACAATGGGAGCTTCATGCTATGAAAGGCAGATAAGGGCTAAGAGAAAATGTTAATTCCCAAGTTATTTTCCTTGCCTCTTTGGACTATCTCACTCCTCTACCCAGATCCAATTATTAAGTCATTAACTGTAATGAACAACAAAATAATTTTTCTAACTGGATCTAATTCTGCTTCAGCCAATGAGAAAACCTAGCTGTAGATTGCACTAAAAATAGTCTATGGTTTTCCTTTGGTGGTTGTCGTTGTGTCTTTCAGGTTTGGATATCATAATGACACTGGCTTCATAGGACACATTTGGCAATGTTCCTTCACATTCTACTTTAGGGAAAATGTAAAGAAAAATGGTATGAGCCTTCCCTTTAAAGTTTGCTACAGTCATCAGTGAATCTGTGTGGTAATCAGCTTTTCTTTGCAGAAATGCATAAGAGGACATATTCAAACTCATTGATTATTATGGGTTTGTATAAGTTATTTATATCTTCTGGGTCTAATTTTGGTAAGTAGTATGCATTTAGAAGTTCTATTTCTTCTGGATTTTCTTTTTCAGAGTATAATAGGTTTTAATAGTAATATCTATTAATGTCATAATCCTACTCCTTTGCAGTCAGGTGTGATGACACCCTTTTCATCTCTAACTTTATTAATTTGTATATTCTTCTTATTGGTCAAACTGGCTAGTGGTTTATCCTTTTTATTAACATTTTTCAAAGATTCAATTGTTTGATGATTTCATGTATTATTTCAATATTCATTTTATCAATTTATTTCCTAATATTTATTATATGTTACTGTGCTTGGGGTCTCACTTTTTTTGTATTTTTTAAGATTTGATTTTTGATTTTTGTTCAATAATAGGATTTACTTTGGAGAAGTTTACATGTACTGCTGAAAAAATTAAAAGTGCATTCCCTACATTTTAAATACAGTGTTTTGTATTTATCAGTTATGTCTAGTTCATCCATAGTATTTTATCACTAGTGTTTCTTTACATGTATTTATTTTGGAAGATATATATCATATATATACGAAAGTGTATTTTTTACTCATAATTTATTTTATAGTTTATACAAAACAAAACAAAATTAATTAAAAAAAAACACCTTAGCTACAATATGGTATAATCTTCATCTTACATTTAATTTTTTAAATATATATTTTTATTATTTTTTTTATTTTACAATACTATTCAGTTCTACATAATAGCCACAGATTCCCTTGTTCTCTCCCTTCCTGCCCTCCTCCCCTTCCCCCCAGCTCACCTCCCATTCCCACCTCCTCCAGATCAAGGTCTCCCCCGAGGACTGGGATCAACCTGATAGACTCAGTCCAGGGAGTTCCAGTCCCCTCCTCCCAGATTGAGTCAAGCGTCCCTGCATAAGTCCCAGGTTTCAAACAGCTAACTCATGCAACGAGCCCAGGACCTGGTACCATTGCCTAGATGCCTCCCAAACAGATCAAGCCAATCAATTGTCTCACCTGTTCAGAGGGCCTGATCCAGTTGGGGGCCCCTCAGCCTTTGGTTCATAGTTCATGTGTTTCCATTCGTTTGATTATTTGTCCCTGTGCTTTATCCAACCTTGGTTTCAATAATTCTCGCTCATATAAACCCTCCTCTTTTTTGCTAATTAGACTCCCGGTGCTCCACCCGGAGCCTAGCCGTGGATCTCTGCATTCAGATTCCTCAGTACTTGGATGGGGTTTCTGGCACAACTATTAGGGTGTTTGGCCATCTCATCACCAGAGTAGGTCAGTCCCGGCTGTCTCTTGATCATTGCCAGCAGTCTTTTGTGGGGGTATTTTTGTGGATTTCTGTGGGCCTCTTTAGCTCTTTGTTTCTTCCTTTTCTCATGTGGTCTTCATTTACCATGGTCTCCTATTCCTTGTTCTCCCTCTCTTTTCTTGATCCACCTAGGATCTCCCACTCTCTTTCCCTCGCCCTTCGCCCTTCATTGTTCCCACTCATGTCCAGGCTGTTCATGTAGATCTCATCCATTTCTCCGTGTCTTTCTTGGGGTCCTGTTTTCGAGGTAGCCTCACTGGTATGTAAGTAGCAGGCAATCATCCTTGTTCCACATCTAGCATCCTCCTATGAGTGAGTACATACCATATTTGTCTTTCTGAGTCTGGGTTACCTCACTCAGGATGATTTTTTCTAATTCCATCCATTTGCCTGCAAACCTCATGATGTCATTGCTTTTCTCTGATGAGTAGTATTCCATTGTGTATATGTGCCACATTTATTTATCCTTTCTTCAGTTGAAGGGCATCTAGATTGTTTCCAGGTTTTGGCTATTGCAAACAATGCTGATATGAACATAGCTGAGCAAGTGCTCTTGTGGTATGATTGAGCATTTCTTGGGTATATTCCCAAGAGTGGTATAGCTGGATCTTGGGGGAGATTGATTCCCAATTTTCTAAGAAAGCACCATATTGATTTCCAAAGTGGTTGTACAAGCTTGCATTCCCACCAGCAGTGGAGGAGAGTTCTCCTAGTTCCACATCCTCTCCAGCATAAAGTGTCTTCAATGTTTTTGATCTTAGCCATTCTGACAGGCGTAAGGTGGTATCTCAGAGTTGTTTTGATTTGCATTTCCCTGATGATTAGGGATGATGAGCAATTCCTTAAATGTCTTTCAGCCATTTGAGTTTCCTCTGTTGAGAATTCTCTGTTTAGTTCTAAAGCCCATTTCTCAATTGGACTGTTGGTCGTTTTGATGTCTAATTTCTTGAGTTCCTTATATATTCTGGATATTAGTCCTCTGTCAGATGTGGGGTTGGTGAAGATCTTTTCCCATTCTGTAGGCTGTCGCTTTGCCTTGTTGACCATATCCTTTGCTCTACAAAAGCTTCTCAGTTTCAAGAGGTCCCATTGATTGATTGTTTCTCTCAGTGTCTGCACTACTGGTGTTATATTTAAGAAGTGATCTCCTCTGCCAATGTGTTCAAGACTACTTCCTACTTTCTCTTCTAGCAGGTTCAGAGTAGCTGGATTTATGTTGAGGTCCTTGATCCACTTGGACTTAAGTTTTGTGCACGGTGACAGATATGGATCTATTTGCAACCTTCTACAGGTTGATATCCAGTTATGCCAGCACCATTTGTTGAAGATGATTTCTTTTTTCCATTGTACCCTTTTGGCTTCTTTGTCAAAAATTATATGTTCATAAGTGTGTGGGTTAATGTCAGGGTCTTCAATTTGATTCCATTGGTCCACATGTCAGTTTTTATGCAAATACCAAGCTGTTTTTATAACTGTAGCTCTATAGTAGAGCTTGAAGTCAGGGATTGTGATGCCTCTGGAGGTTGTTTTATTGTACACGATTCTTTTGGCTATCCTGGGTTTTTTGTTTTTCCATATGAAGTTGAGTATTATTCTTTCCAGGTCTGTGAAGAATTGTGTTGGTATTTTGATGGGGATTTCATTGAATCTGTAGATTGCTTTTGGTAAGATTGCCATTTTTACTATGTTAACCTTGCCTATCCATGAGCATGGGAGATCTTTCCATTTTCTGACATCTTCTTCAATTTCTTTTTTCAGGGACCTAAAGTTCTTGTCATATAGGACCTTCACTTGCTTGGTTAGTGTTACCCAAGGTATTTTATGTCATTTGTGGCTATTGTAAAAGGTGATATATCTCTAATTGCCTTCTCAGCTTCTTTGTCCTTTGTATATAGGAGGGCTACTGATTTTTTTTGAGTTGATTATATCCTGCTATGTTGCTGAAGGTGTTTATAAGCTTTATCAGTTCCTGGGTGGAATCATTGAGGTCATTCAAGTATACTATCATGTCATCTGCAAATAGGGAAAGCTTGAATTCCTCCTTTCCAATTTGTATTCCCTTAATCTCCTTATGTTGTCTTATTGCTCTGGCTAGAACTTCAAGTACTATATTGAATAAGTATGGGGAGAGTAGACAGCCTTGCCACATTCCTGATTTTAGTGTAATTGCTTTGAGTTTCTCTCCATTTAATTTGATGTTGGCTGTTGGCTTGCTGTAAATTGCCTTTATTATGTTTAGGTATGTTCCCTGTATTCCTGATCGCTCCAAGACTTTTATCATGAAGGGGTGTTGGATTTTGTCAAATGCCTTTTCTGCATCTAGAGAGATGATCATGTGGTTTTTTTCTTTGAGTTTGTTTATATGGTGTATTACATTGATGGACTTTCGTATGTTGAACTACCCTTGCATCCCTGGGATGAAGCCTACTTGATCATGGTGGATAATTGTCCTGATGTGTTCTTGGAGTCTGTTTGCCAGTATTTTATTGAGTATTTTTGCATCAATGTTCATGAGGGAGATCAGTCTGTAGTTCTCTTTCTTTGTTGTATCCTTGTTTGGTTTAGGAATCAGGGTAATTGTAGCCTCATAGAGGAGTTTGGTAATGTTCCTTCTGTTTCTATTATGTGGAACAATTTAGAGAGTATTGGTATTAACTCTTCTTTGAAGATTTGGTAGAATTCTGTGCTGAAATCATCTGGTCCTGGGCTTTTTTTGGTTGGGAGACTTTTAATGACTGTTTCTATTTCCTTAGGGGTTATTGGACTATTTAAATAGTTTATCTGGTCTTGATTTAACTTAGGTATGTGGTACCTATCCAGAAAATTGTCCATTTCTTTTAGGTTTTCCAGTTTTGTGGAGTAGCGGTTTTTGAAATATGACCTGATAATTCTCTGGATTTCCTCAATGTCTTTTGTTATGTCCCCCTTTTCATTTCTGATTTTGTTGATTTGGATTCTCTCTCTTTGTCTTTTGGTTAGTTTGGATAAGGGCTTGTCTATTTTGTAGATTTTCTCAAAGAACCAACTCTTTGTTTCATTAATTTTTTGTATTATTCTCTTAGTTTCTAATTTATTAATTTCACCTCTCACTTTGATAATTTCCTGGCGTCTATTCTCCCTGGGAGACTTTAGTTCTTCTTGTTCTAGAGCTTTCATGTGTGCTGTTAAGTCACTAGTGTGAGATTTCTCGAACTTCTTTATGTGGGCATTTAGTGCTATGAATTTCCCTCTTAGCACTGCTTTCATAGTGTCCCATAAGTTTGGGTATGTGGTGTCTTCATTTTCATTGATCTCTAGGAAGTCTTTAATTTCTTTCTTTATTTCTTCCTTAACCTATTGGTGATTCAGTTGAGCATTATTCAGTTTCCATGAGATTGTAGGTTTTCTGTAGTTTTTGTTTTTGTTAAAATCTAACTTTAAACCATGGTGGTCTGATAGAACACAGGAGGTTATTCCAATTGTTTGTATCTGTTGAGATTTTCTTTGTGGCCAAGTATGTGGTCGATTTTAGAGAAAGTTCAATGGGGTGCTGACAAGAAAGTATATTCTTTTTTGTTAGGATGGAATGTTCTGTAGATATCTATTAGGTCCAATTGTGTCATGACATCAGTTAAGTCCTTTATTTCTCTGTTAAGTTTCGATTTGGGAGATCTGTCCTGTGGTGAAAGTGGGGTGTTGAGATCTCCCACTATTAATGTGTGGGGTTTTATATGTGGTTTAAGCTCTAGTAATGTTTCTTTTATATATGTGGGTGCCCTTGTGTTTGGGGCATAAATGTTCAGAATTGAAACTTCATCTTTGTGGATCTTTCCTGTGATGAGTATGTAATGCCCTTCTTGATCTCTTTTGATTTATTTTAGTTTGAAGTCTATTTTGTTGGATATCAGGATGGCTACACCCGCTTGTTTCTTAAGACCATTTGATTGGAAAGTCTTTTCCCAGCCTTTTATTCTTAGGTAGTATCTGTCTTTGAATTTGAGATGTGTTTCTTGTATGCAGCAGAAAGATGGGTCCTGCTTTCGTATCCATTCTGTAAGCCTATGTCTATTTATAGGTGAATTAAGTCCATTGATATTAAGGGATATTAACAACCAGTGATTGTTCATCCCTGTTATTTTTGGTGGTAGTGTGTGTGTACTTCTCTTCTTTGGGGTTTACTGCTGTGGCTTTATCTATTGCCTGTGTTTTCGAGGGTGTATCTGACTTCCTTCGGTTGGAATTTTCCTTCTAGTGCTTTCTGTAGGGCTGGGTTTGTGGATAGGTATTGTTTAAATCTGGTTTTGTCATCGAATGTCTTGGTCCTTCCGTCTATGATGATTGAAAGTTTTGCTGGGTATATTAGTCTGCGCTGACATCCATGGTCTCTTAGTGTCTGCATTACATCTGTCCAGGTCCTTCTGGCTTTCAAAGTCTCCATGAGAAATCGGGTGTTATTCTGATGGGTTTACCTTTATAGGTTACTTGGCCTTTTTCCTTTGCTGCTCTTACTATTCTTTCTTTATTCTGTACATTTAGTTGTTTAATTATTGTGTCGAGGGGCCTTTTGTGGGGGGTCTAGTCTGTTTGGTGTTCTATAGGCTTCTTGTATCTTCATAGGCATTTCCTTCTTTAAGTTGGGAAAGTTTTCTTCTATGATTTTGTTGAATATATTTTTTGTGCCTTTGAGTTGGTATTCTTCACCTTCTTCTATCCCTATAATTCGTAGGTTTGGTCTTTTCATGGTGTCCCAAATTTCTTGGACATTTTGGTTCATGACTTTGTTGGTTTAGTGTTTCCTTCGACTGATGAAACTATTTCTTCTATTGTATCTTCAATACCAGAGATCCTCTCTTCCATCTCTTGCATTCTGTTGGTTATACTTGCATCTGAAGTTCCCAATCTTTTACTCAGATTTTCTATTTCCAGCATTCCCTCTGTTTGTGTCTTCTTTATTTTTTCAATTTTCCTTTTCAGGTCTTGGACTGTTTCCTTTATTTGTTTCTTTGCTTTTTCATGATTTTCTTTCAGTACTTTATTGTTTTCTTCCAGTACATTATTGTTTTCTTCCAGGACTTTATTGTTTTCTTCCAGGACTTTATTGTTTTCTTCTAATTTGTTTGTCCTTTCCTCTAGTTGTTTACAGTGTTCTTCCCATTTTTTTTTTGTCTTTTCCTCTACACAAACCTCTATCTTCTTCATGATGTTACTCATAAGGCTATTTTCTTCTGCTTCTTCCAATTTTTGATGTTCAGGTCTAGATGTTGGAGGCGGGCTAGGTTCTGGTGATTCTGTATTGCTCTTCATTTTGTTGTATGTACTTCTGCCTTGATGTCTGCCCATCTCCTTGTGGTTCATTCTTGGTCTTATCAGTGTACTTGGTTCAGAAAGAGCTGACAGATTCAGGAAGTCTCTCTTGTCCAGATGGGAGTTCTCTTGTCCAAATGGGAACTCCGGGGCAGGATGGAAGCTCTTATCTGGAACGGAAGTCTGCACTAGAATGGGAGCTTTTGTCCAGACAGGAAATCCGGGGTAGGATGCGTGCTTTTGTCCAGAAGGGAAGTCCAGGTCAGGATGTGAGCTCTTGTCCAGGAGGGAAGTCCAGGGCAAGATGGGAGCCATCTCTGGTCCAGAAGGGAAGTCAGGGGCAGGATGGGAGCTGAGGGCAGGCCTCTAAGTCTCAGGAAGTGGCTGGGGTCTTGTACAGATGGGCGTGGGGGCAGGGCATGCAGATTGCAGGGGCTCCTGGGGGGCTTGGAGAAGGGGATCCCTCCTGGTGGGGCTAGAAGGGGACCTGCCCGGTGGCCAGAACCTGGGGCCAAGTTGGGCAGTTCTTCCCAGTGTGGCTGGTGCCCAGGGTTGGGGTCCGGGTTGGGCCTGGATACTCACCTCTGGTCCAGAAGGGAAGTCGGGGGCAGGAAGGGAGCTGGGGGCATATTTTTATTATTTTAATTAACTTAATTTCACATATCAGCCACAGATTCCCCTGTCCTCCCTCCTCCCACCCCCACCTTCCCACCCTCAATTCCCCCCCCCCTTCCCACCTCCTCCAAGGCAAGGTCCTCCCTGGGGAGTCAGCCTAGCCTGGTAGACTCAGCCGAGGCAAGTCCACTCCCCTCCTCCTCACACTAAGGCTGAGCAAAGTGTCTCAGCATAGGCTCCAGGCTCCAAGAAGCCAGCCCATGCACCAAAGACAGGTCTGGGCTCCACTGCCTGGATGCCTCCCAAACAGTTCAAGCTAATCAACTGTCCCACTTATCCAGAGGGCCTGGTCCAGTTCCATGAGGGCTCCTTAGCCATTGGTTCACAGTTCATGAGAGTAGGGTGTGAAAGTTCCCTTCTATTTTTATGTCAGAACCAATCTAGGTAGTCTTTCACATCTTTTAGTGTTTCTTTTTAAATGAAAACTTAATTATAAAGGACTTATACATAATACTACTGACACACCAAAATCAGTCCGAATGTCTGTACATAAAACTTATAGATAGTTAGAACGCCATTCTAAGTGGAGGTACTTCACAGACGATTTTGCATTTTTTTGTTTGTTTGTTTGTTTTGTTTTTCAAGACAGGGTTTCTCTGTGTAGTTTTGGTTTCTGTCCTGGATCTTGCTCTCTAGTGCAGGCTAGCCTTGAACTCACAGAGATCAGCCTTGCTCTGCCTCCTGAGTGCTGCAATTAAAGGCGTGTGCCACTGCCATCCAGAACAATTTTACATTTTAATTATTTTGTTATTATTATATATTCATGCATGGTAATTTGTGTGAAGTCCAATTTCTTAGATCATGATTTTGCATAACTGATCACTGTGAGAAGAAAACCTCTACTTATTTGCTTATTTGTTTTGACACCAATCATTACATAATAACCACTTAAAAGGACAAACCAATCTCAAGGAGAAGCATATTGTTTGGTGTCTTCAACTATTATTGAAATGTATTTTTTAACCTCCAGAAAATGCAAAGTACATAGAGAAGTTAAATATAGCAAATCAGTAAGCTTTATACCTTTACTCAAATGTCCTTGTCTGAATTCAGTTCTTACTCATCATCTAGTATGTAACATGTCTTATTCTCCTTTTTATATATTATACTGTACTCACATGTGCATTTATGCCCTTGGCTGCTCACTTTCTGGTCTATGATAATCAGAGGTTTGTTGCTTCCCTGAGGAGCCAATGGCCCATGGACACTTTTCTCACTACTGGAGCAACAGCCACGGCTTTGTTTGTGGCATGTTGGTGACTATTTTTATTTTGTGCTTGATACCTCATTTTATTTCATTTATAATGTGTCTCCTCATTTAAATTTTCCTCAATTATTTTGTTAGGTGATCAATTATTATTTTTTTTAAAAGAGAAAGGCAAGAGGTCAGAGCTCAGAGCTAAAATCTCACCCTTCCTCCTGCGGTGGTCCTAGCTCCCGAAAGAGAGCTATTTCCTGTGTGTATGTCTTTTCATAGTCTTTTGTTCTGCCTTCTCATTGGTTGTAAACCCAAACACGTGACTGCCTCGTCACTGTCTGTATGTACAACCCCACAGGTCTTAAAGGCATGTCACCAATGCTGGCTGTATCCCTAAACACACAGAGATCTACCTATCTCTTCTACAAAGTGCTGGGATTAAAGGCATGTGCCACCACCGCCACACTCTTGCTATGGCTCTAATAGCTCTGACCCCCGGGCAACTTTATTTATTAACATACAATCAAAATCACATTTCAGTACAATTAGAATACCACTACATTTCCCCTTTTCTATTTTAATAAAAAGAAAAAAATCAAAAGGTTATAACTAACATAAGAAAAACTCTATAAAAAGTACAATAACTATATACAATATATACAAGTAATAAATACCTAAACAATGTCTAGTTCATTTGTATTTGACAAATCAGAGAAAATAATTCCATTATCTATCCTATTTTCGTAAATCCAAGATGTATCTAATTCACTTTCTATCCTAATTAATCTTCAACTATAACTAACTAATTTTTTGTTTGTGATCAATTATTTTGACTTAATTTAAGCATTAGGTTGACTAATTCCTACTCTTTATACATCTTAAAGTCTATTTATTGTCCTATTAAATAAAAATGTCTAGTTCCAATGTACAGTAATTAACAAGGCTTGAACTATTTAAGTATTATATATGTACATTTATTTCAAATTTCACCAGTTATTTTAAAGTAAGCTTTATGGGAACAAAAATCTCTTCTAGGCATATACTATAAGCTCAGTAATGGTAATAATCATACCATAAAACCAGTATCTAATCTTCATATTTCTTTATACTTTAATTAATACTGAAATAGTATACATTTTTAAAAATACATATCTTTCAAGATGAAAAGTAGAGATGGCCCAAAGTATGCTGGTTTTAAAACATGTACATTTTGAGAAATGGGCTGGTCATCCAAGCAGGCATTGAGACCATCTGAACAAAAGTACCTACACTCAACCCTTAGTGATAGACATGGCCTGGTGCTACATAAAGAGACTCTAAGTGAAATTTGAAGACAATTATGGTTAGGCTCTTTCAGAAATGAACATAGAAAATAGACAGGGATGAAGGTGTGAATTATAAGGAGACAATTACATAAACCACATTTTTGGACTTCAGTTTCAAATGACAATCTGGTTGTTAGTAGTTGTGTATCTTGCCAAGTATTATGATTTCATATATATTAAAATTAGAGGAATAAAAATGTTCATAGTTCAAATTTTGACTTTATCATTTCATATATGGATAGTTTGGTATGTTACATTTATATAATCAGTTAAAAATTAGAGACTAAAGATGTCTATATAACATTTATAACTGTCCACATTTATATCTATATAGTTCAGATTTTGAATAACACCATACCAAAAATTATCAAACTGGGAAAATTTAAATTTTTTGCTCTTATCTAAATCTTATCTAAACTATGAACTGGATTATAAAAGTAAGATCATATTACCAAACAACTCATTTAGACATTTATACAACTACACAGTAAGTTAATTAAATCATTGAAAAGAAACTGTTAACTATGTTTAATGCTATGGAAGCATGTGAACAGAAATTTAATGTGCTCTTTCTCTAAATTATATTCTGTTTTAAAGTATGTTCTAGATAACTAGTTACTATTAACTCAGTTAAAATTCTTGACATATGGTACCTTTCTCCTTCATTTCACAATGTGCCCCAAAAGAGGTAATTTCAATATGGATCAAATTGAATTCTGTGGAAGAAAGTATTTATGTTTATGTATTTGAGTGGAAATAAGTATTCAGTATGGATAGTTTTTTAGCCCTACAGTAATAAAATTATCCTTTTAAAAATGATCTTCTTCTCTGTGAACGTTAATTTCATAGTCTAAATGGAGTTGGGAGCTCTAAACTAGCACCATTTTACATTGCAGAAGATGGCAAATTGCCTTGTATACATTTATGATTCTGAGATTATTTTAAATCAGATTTTTCAGTGATGCTGATGTGAGTAATGCATTTGGGGCATTATCAGTTCCTTAAAGACACAAAGACTCAGGCTGTTGTCATTAGTGTGGCTCTGTTCTGATTTTGGGATGCTTACAAAGTAGAAAAAAAGAATGCATTCAAATACAGAAGCCATGAATATTGAGAGTTATAATAGCAAATGCAAAGATGCAAAATTGTTTCCTACCCATAGTGATTAAAATGGAAATTTCATGCAAAACATAAGAACACCAGTTTTTTTTTTAATTTCTGTGTTTATGTACATGTAAGTGTGGTGTATTTGTATGTGGCTTTTGTGTATGGGCACTCACATAAAAACAAGAGAAAGAAGTTGGGTGTCCTGTTTCATCAATCTCTGCCACAGTATTTGAGGCATGGTCTGTCACAACACCTAGAGCTTGTCTGGAGGCTAGGGATCCCTTCCATCCTCCTGTCTCTGCCTCCCAGAGCATTGTAGTTACAGGCACATGTATGACCATACTGGCTTTTTTTATACAGGTGCAAGGATTTAAAATTAGGTTCCCAGTTGAGCCACGTCTCCAGTGATCTTAGAGAATTTAATTAAAATATGATATGAATAACTATGCTTAAATTTTTATAATGTTTTTAATGTATTGAGGTAAAATATACAATATGATTGAGAAGCAACAAAATAAAACTAAAGTGTAGTTTCTAAGTTAAATATATATATATTTATATTATAGAAAATGTTATGATAGGTATAACTACTACAAATATTTGAATTTAAATAAAATTCAAAGAAGAGAGTATTTTGACTCTTACAACTCAAATTTACATTATTTGAGACAATTTTATGCTTCCTATTTTTTCAATTAAATGGTTATTTATGTTTAAAATGACATTTATTTATTTGTATGTATAGTTCAAGTTTTTAAAGGGTTAAACGTATATATTAACTCCAGTAAACAAATATATGAAGGACAGTAGTTTTCTAGTTTCAAATCCCTACATATAAATATTTAATAAAACAAGGTGACCATTTTAAGATGCTAAGTTGTGGAGTGAATAATTCTATGGCAAATAAATTCCAGATAATTTATAGTCAATAAGATTATAAAAAATAATTAAAATAAAGTATCCTCACAATTGATATGAAAAATATGATTGTTATCATAAGTTTGATATTTTTTATAATAATGAAGTCAATTTTACTAAAATCTGATAAAACAAATGAAATATAAACTAATATGTTCCCATGAATGTATCAAAACATTTCAAAGTTTATGAAGCTGAAAGATTGATGAGTTTGATGGAGTTGTCTATAGATGATATATACTATCATGACCTTGTCATATTATTCAGTAGCAATATCATGTATGAAAAAGATGCATGTTTTAAATATTTATTTTATTTAGAGTGTAGAGTGTCTCTGTGTGTGAGCAAGATCATTCATTAAATACTAAATAAGAAAATACACAGTCTTCCTTTTATCAAATGCCAACTGTATTATGACACTGACTATTAGAGAGACCATTTCTGGTTATTTTTCCTTCATGACAAAGACTCTTACAATTTTGAAGGATGATTAAACCTGGTTAATAATGAAATTTTGTATTGATATGGATGTCCTTGCTTCATAAATGACTGATGGAAGGATTTTAAATCAATGATACATTGAAAAGTTTTACTCAAAATAAATAGTAAATTTATCTTTCAAAAGTTGTTTCTAGGGGTTTTTCTCCTGAAGTTTCCATTTGGTTTACTTTTTGGATTTTAGGGGAAAAAGATGAAAAACTAATAAACAGACAAGTATTTAAAAACCTTAACTAATACAATAAAGTAGATTATTCTCATTGACCAGAAGTGCTGCATTCAACCACTTCATAATAATAATAACCTGGCATTGAAGGATAGTGTCCATCTCAGTCTCAACCTCTGATTCTTTTGCATACTGTGGACAAAAAGAAAAAGGTAGGCCAACTGTAATCTTGAACTAGAGTATACCAATGCAAGCTATGAATGCCACATTTTTTGCAAGTCTTCAGAAGCATGGGTGCTGTATCCCACCCACACCAGGAAAGAGAAATAGGTAGGTCTTATGCCTAAGAATATGAAAGGGCATAAATGAGTGTTAGGTCACAGATAACACCACAAAATTCCCCAGCAGAAAAGTTCTTCTTTTCAGTAGGAATTCGGTGTGTTTGAAGAGACACGTGGCAATTGTGGCCAAAGTCAGAAGGAAGCATGTTGACAGTACCTAGTTCAAAGAGAACAATTCTGAAAAGACGCTGGAATTTTAAAAAACAGAAGGGAGAACTGTTGTTACCCCCCTTTCTCTCTTACACACACACACACACACACACACACACACAACTGAAATTCATTTGTTGAACCTATGGTCTTCAATGTGAGTAAATTTTTAGATAGGCTATTCAGAATCTACCTAGGGTTAGATGAAATTGTGAAGGCATGGCCTTCATTAGAGTAGTAGTGTTCATATGCATAGAGGCATCATAACTGTGGCCTTCCATCTCTGCCATATGAAAAAAAATAAACAGAAGCCAACCATCTTTATAATAAGAAACATTTATTTGCAGAATCCAATAACGTTGGTGCACTGACCTAAAATACTAAATAACATGTGAAAAAATACATTTTGTTTACTTAAGCTGCCTTACCACTTAAGCTGCATGTTGTTATCATAGCCCTAGCAGAGATACATGACCATTGCTTCTCTGGATGCAAAAAGTTACTATGCCATCTAATTCCCAAATTGGAATATTGAGCAAAATATAAATCCATGGATGGAGATTTTTAATATCTAAAATTCAATAAAGTGTTATTTTAGTGTATAGTATGTATAGGTAGAATCTATTAGTTGTGTGTATGTACATATGTGTGTCTGTAAAATCTGGAAGCCTTTATAAGAAACTATTGATAATGAACAAAATGGCATGATAATTAAGATATTGAAAGAAAAATGTACTCTGTTCTACAAAGAATTAATAGAACTTATAGAAAACAAATGGCAAAGAAAAGATGATACACCTTTTTTTAGCTCTTTGAAAGTTTCATACAATATTCATCCCCTCCCCCCAGCTCTTTGAAAATTTGCCTTTCATTACTTACCCACTGTACCTAGTGTCATTTGATTTCTAATGCTTCAAGATTAATTGTGTTGCCCAAATATTTTTGGATATTTTGTATTCCAGTGGAGAGTAGATGATTTACCAGGGACTGCAATCTTAAAAAAAAAAAAAAAAAAAAAAAAAAAAAAAAAAAAAAAAAAAAAAAAAAAAACTATCGCTCATTTAAACAACTAATAACTGCAAATACCTTCACAGGAAATAGTGGGATATATGCCTTTGTCTTCTCTCCATGTTTGGATTTAGTATATTCAGGATTGCACAAGTTTTTTTACATACTGTGCCAACTACAGCAAGTTCAGATGTAAAATTGCCCTACTGTCTCTTACCCCATCAGAAGACGTCTAGTTCCCTGAAAACCAGCCGAAGCTTCCTACCTGAACATAGGCCAGGCCAGCTCCCTGAAAACCAGTAAAACCACAACAGCCACTCCTCTCCTCCTCACACTATCACATCCCACACATCTAGCAGAAGCTACCTACCACACCAAAGGCTAGCCCAACTCCTTGACCCCCAGAGACTGCCCTGCCAGATCAGAAGCCAAATACATTGCCAGAATTTCAGCCAGCAACTTGGGTGGCAACTGCCAGATAGAACAGATGCCACCCACACCATCAGAAGTCTAGACCCCAAATCATCAGGAGACCCTCTACTCAACTACAGGTCGTGGGATCCAGAAAAGTAGAGAGGAAACAGAAACCAATGAAGAAAATAACCAGTCAACATAAACAAACATGGAAATTGGTTCCCATATTTTTAATGACTTCAAATCCAAATGCATGAATGTTAGTGTATGAACACAAACAACAATATTTAAGGTAATAGGTTACCACAGCCCAGCCATCACAGTATAGCAATTCCTGAATATTCCAACACTCCTGAAGCACAAGAAGTCAATCTTGAAACCAACTTAATGAAATGATAGAGGTCCTTAAGGAGGAAATAAATAAATTCCTTAAATAAATCAAGGAAAAGACAAGAAATTGGCAGTAATCAATAAGTCCCTTAAAGAATGTCAAGGAATTAAAGAAAAAAGCAACCAAACAGTTGAAGAAAAAAAATAGAACTTTTGAAGACCTGCAAATGAAAGAGAACCAATAAAGAAAAAATTCAAATAGAGCAAATTCTGTAAAAGGAAATTCTAGGTAAGTGGACAGAAAATACGCATATAAGTATCAACAACAAAATGAAGAGGTGGAAGAGAGAATCTTGGGCACTAGAGACATGAGAGACAAGATAGACACAGTCAAAGAAAATGTGAAATCTAAAAAATTCCAGACACAAAACATCCTGGAAACTTGGGACACTACATAAAGATCAAACCTAAGGATAATAGGAATAGAAGAAGGAGATGATTCCCAGCTTAAAGGTTCAGAAAATATTTTTAATAAAATAATAGAAAAAAAATCCCAACCTAAAGAAGGATATGCTGTACTGGTACAAACAGCTTACAGAACACAAAAGCAATAGGACCAGAAAAGAGCCTTTCTTCCCACATAACAATCAAAACACTTGATACAGAGAACATAGAACAGACACTAAAAGCTGCAAAAAAGACAAATAACATATAAAACCAGGCTTATTAGAGTTGGACACTACTTATCAATGGAGAGTCTAAAAGGCAGAAGGTCCTAGAGAGATGTGATGAGACTCTCAGAGACCACAGGAGGCAGCTAGTATTACTAGACCCAGAAAAACTTTCAATACTATACTTGACAAAAGCAAGATATTCCATGATAAAGTCAAATTTAAACAATATCTATCCACAAATCCAGTCCTACATAAGGTACCAGATGGAAAATTCTAGCACAAGGAAGTTAACTACATCCACTAAAACACAGGCAATAAATCTCACACCAGCATAACACAATAAAGGAAAACACATACATTCTCTCTCTCTCTCTCTCTCTCTCTCTCTCTCTCTCTCTCTCTCTCTCTCTCTCTCTCTCTCACACACACACACACACACACACACACACACTACCAACAACAACTACAGTAAAATAAAAGGAATTGACAATCATTTGAAATATATCAATATTAATGAGTTCAAATCCCCAGTAAAAAGGCTAGCAGAATGGATGCAAAAACAAGATCCATTCTTGTGCTGCATACAAGAAGTACAACTCAACATCCAAGACAGATATTACCTCAGAGTAAAAAGTACAGAAAAGATGTTCCAAGATAATGGGGAAGGATACATCATGTTCATCCAAGATAACATTTAAATTCATAATATTTATTTCCCAAAGAATGACATTTATAAAAGATAGATTACTGAAGATTAAATCATATAATGACTCTCACACATTGATAGTAGGAAACTTTCATACCCCACTGTAGCTGGAGAGCTTCTCTCTAGGTCCCAACCAAGCCCCAGCAGTCTGACAGACTACATAAAATAAACACACAGATGCTTATATTATTTACAAACTGTATGGCTGTGGCAGGCTTCTTGCTAACTGTTCTTATAGCTTAAATTAATCCATTTCCATAAATCTATACCTTGCCACATGGCTCGTGGCTTACCGGTGTCTTCACATGCTGCTTGTCATGATGACGGCTGGCAGTGACTCCCTCCGCCTTTCTGTTTTCTCTGTTCTCCTCTCTGTTAGTTCTGCCTATACTTCCTGCCTGGCCACTGGCCAATCAGTGTTTTATTTATTGACCAATCAGAGCAATTTGACATACAGACCATCCTACAGCACCCCACTCTTACCAATAATGGGTCACCTACACATAAACTAAACAGAGAAATAATGTAGTTAAGAAATCAGGATCTATATGAGCCTAAGAGATGTTGACAGGACATTTTACCCAAGCATAAAAGAATATACCTTCTCAGCACCTCATGGAACCTTCTCCAGAGTTAACCACATACTCAGTCACAAAGCAAGTCTCAACAGTTAAAAGAAAATTGAAATAACCTCTTGCATCCTATAAGATCAGCACAGATTAAAGCTGGACTTCAACAACGAAAGAAATAACAGAAAGCCTACAAACTTATGGAAACTGAAAAACTCTATAATTATTGACTACTGGATCAAGACAGAAATGATGAAGAAAATTAAAGACTTCCTAGAATTCAATTCTAGTTCTTTGCAATTGAAATTCTACTTTCAGCTTGATTTTTCACATTGTAGTCATCTAAGTATGAAACAGAACGTGTAAAAACTTCTCTTTATTTTTTTCATATTGTCTTTTCTTTTTTATTAATTAATTAATTTATTTTTCTATTATCAGCTTGATACAGTATAAATTCTTATCCTAGTAGTGAAATGTTTGATTGGAGCTTGCCCAGTAATTGAGTAAAACCAAAACTTATTATAAGCCACAGTCATCCTAGGGGAAAGTAGGAAGTACACTTGAATGCATTGGCACAGGAGATCACTTCCTAAATATAACACCAGCAGCACAGACATTGAGCACAATTAATAAATTGGAACTCTTGAAACTGAGAAACTTTTATAGGGCAAAAGACACAGTCAATAGACAAAAAGACAGCCTACAGAATGGGAAAAGACCTTTACCAACCCCACATCTGACAGAGGACTGATTTCCAAAGTATATAAAGAACTCAAGAAACTAGACATCAAAATACTGAGCAATCCAATTAAAAAATGGCTAAAGAGCTAAACAGAGAAATCTCAAAAGAAGAATAACAAATGGCTGGAAGACATTTAAAGAAATGCTCAACATCCTTAATCATCAGGGAAATGCAAATCAAAAGGACTCTGAAACACTACCTTACACCTGTCAGAAAGGCAATGATCAAAAACACTAATGACAGTCAATGTTGGAGAGGATGCGGAGTAAAACTTTTCTTTATATATCTAAATATTTATCTGGTTCTTCCAGTCCCACTTTGCTGTAATTGACAGGATTCTGTTCTTTATAAATGAATGATGCTCCATTGTGTATTACGATAATATTATATTTGCATGTTATACTTACTTTACACATTGAAATTACATGTCTAGTATGAGCCCATATTTCATATACTGTGTGGTGGTGTTCTAATTGTACTGAAATGTGATTTTGATTGTATGTTAATAAATAAGGTTTCCGGGGGGTCAGAGCTATTAGAGCCATAGACAGAGTGTGGCGGTGGTGGCACATGCCTTTAATCCCATAGATCTCTATGTGTTCAGGGATACAGCCAGCAATGGAGACATATGCCTTTAAGACCTAGGGGGCTATACATTCAGACAGTGACGAGGCATTCACGTGTTTGGGTTTACAACCAATGAGAAGGCAAAATGACTGGAAAATCGATTTACAGACAGGAAGTAGCTCTCTTTCGGGAAGCTGGGACACCGCAGGCGGGAGGGTGAGATTTTAGCTCTGAGCTCTGACCTCTCGGCTTTCTCTTTTACATTGTTTCTGTGTTTCTTATTTAATAAGACGGTTGGTTACATCAACATCTGGCGCCCAACGTGACAAGAATCCATTAAAAACTGCTTGGCTTGGCGGCAGGTCCACTTTCCCGCAAGGGCGGCAGGTGGCCGGCGGCGATCTGCTTCCTAGTCCAAGCTGCGGCTTTTTAGCCCCAGCCTAGGTCTGTGAGCAGCTTGCTTAAAGCCTGTGCTACAAACAACTCAGACCTGCCCTGCCGAACAGGGCCCTGCCTGTAAAGCCAACGCATGTGGTCAGAGCTTAAGGAAGCCAGACCCAAGCCTAGACTCGGCACAAGAGGGAACACGTGGCTGCATTTAAACTTTAGCCAGCTACACTTTCTTGTTCTCTCTCTCTCTCTCTCTCTCTCTCTCTCTCTCTCTCTCTCTCTTTGGATTTACACCTGGGACACTAGGTGGCTGTTTTGAAAATCCCCTCGGATTTCTACTGTTCTACGAAGATTTGGTAAGTCATAATATATCAGATATTTTAAAGGAAACTATCTAAAAGAGAATTTTTTTCCACATTAAAAAAATGGGTTTTATGTGTACATTGGAAGAAAATTGGTTTTTGTTCGAAATTTTTGGCAGTCTGACAAAGGAACAACTATATAATATTAGTATTGGTGGAATTATGCACCTTATCACTATGCTAATCCACATTTTAATATTTAAAAAGATAGTCAATTTAAGTGCCAGGATAACAGCTTTAGAAGAACTTGTTAAACCTGTAAAAATTCAGACAGAAGAAATTAACAGTGAAGTTGTTTCAAGTCGGGATCATAAGGTTGCAGAAAGAAAGCCTGTTTTTACATAGTCATCCTTAATTTATCCTGTAACCGTACAGCAGATGCCTGATCAAATGGCTACACAAAATATTTGGGCTCCAATTGATATGTTGGATTTAAAAAGGTTTAAGGAGGCAATAGTATCTTATGGCATGCATTCCCCATATGTAAAGCAAATGTTAAACTCTTGGTCAACATATAATAGGATAGTACCACAGGACCGGCGGGAACTTGCACAAGGTGTTCTGGAACCCAGCCAGAGACTTCAATTTCTGACTTGGTTTAAGGAGGAGGCTGAAAACATAGAAAAACAATGGAGGGATAAAGGAATACAAGTTTGCCAGGATCAGCTTATTGGAGAAGGCCAATATGCTTCAGTACAAACACAATGTTTATATGATGTCCAAACCATAATTTTATGTCGAACGGCAGCCTTGAATGCATGGGACAGAGTTGAGGAACCAGGAAAAAAATCTGAGTCATTTACAAAGGTGATGCAAGGCCCCAAAGAGTCTTTTACAGATTTTTTACAAAGACTGGCTTCAGCAGTAAAGAGAATGGTGTCGGATTCAGAAGCTGGTAAGGCAATAATTGAATCTTTGGCCTTTGAGAATGCGAATGCAGCATGCAAAAGAATAATCAGGCCATTAAGGGCAAGATCTGCACCTATGGAAGATTGGATTAGAGAAACAATTAATGTTGAAGCTGATGAGCATGATGATACATGGGTAGGAGAAGTAATTTCAAAAGGTTTGAGGAGTGTTAGATGTTTTGGATGTGGAAAGCAAGGACATTTGAAAAGGGACTGTAGACAGGTCATTCCCAGAAACAATGTTTCTTCAAGGAACAATGGCAACAGAATGCCCCTTCCTTCTGGAGTATGCAGAAGGTGTGGTAAGGGAAAACACTGGACCAACGAATGTAGATCAACAAAGGACAGACAGGGTCATCCTTTGCCTCAGTCTCTGGGAAACTCCCAGAGGGGCCTCGCGCAGGCGCCCAGTGCAAATCCAGTTCAAACCTTTCCTGCAGCCATAGAGGAAATCCCTGCTCTGGAGAGCGATTAAATAACCAAATGACTATTGGAATAAATCATGCTGGTCTGGTTGAGGAAACAGAGAGAATAGAAAATTCAGGAGAAAACATAAGGAAAAATTTTTGGCAAACTTCTATTAATGAACAAAGACCAAAATTAACGATAAAAATAAATGGTGTTTTGTTGTCTGGTCTGGTAGACACAGGTGCGGACGTTACCATAATTGCACGAGAATTTTGGCATCCAACTTGGCCTCTTCAGGAGGTAAACGTTCAACTGTTAGGAATTGGGACATTATCTCAGGTGAAACAGAGTGCAAGATGGCTCGAATGTATAGGTCCAGAAGGACAGAGAGGAAAATTAAAACCATATGTGGTTAACATAACTATGAACCTGTGGGGTCGAGACTTGTTGCAACAATGGAATACTCAGATTAACATCCCTCCAATCTCAGAAACAAATCATAAACTAACACATGTTACTGAGAGAAATATTAGAAGATATTATTCTAATGAGTGGTCACCAGCCATCCATATTATACAAGAAGAGGGGACAATAACTGATGATCTTCCAAAGACACCAACAGCTCTACTTTTAAAATGGTTAAAAGACAAGCCTGTATGGGTCCAACAATGGCCAGAGAAACTCCAGGCTTTAGAAGAGCTGGTAGAAGAACAGTTAAATGCTCAGCATATGGAAGAATCAACCAGCCCTTGGAATTCTCCTGTATTTGTTATTAAAAAGAAATCTGGTAAATGGAGAATGGTAACAGACCTTAGAGCAATTAACAAAGTAATTCAGCCGATGGGCTCTCTACAATCTGGGATGCCTTTGCCTACTTTGTTACCAAAAGGATGGCCTCTCATAGTTATTGGTTTAAAAGACTGTTTCTTTTCAATACCCTTACAAGAAAAGGACAAAGAAAGATTTGCTTTCACAGTGCCTACTTATAATAATTCTCAACCAGTTAAAAGATTTCAATGGAGTGTCCTTCCACAGGGAAAGTTGAATAGCCCAACTCTGTGCCAATACTTTGTACAACAGCCATTGGAAGTGATATGTAAAAAATTTCCTAAATCTATAATTTATCATTATATAGATGATATTTTACTAGCTGACTCTAATGCAGATACTTTAGAAAGGATGTTTGAAGAAGTAAAGAAAATTTTGCCTTGCTGGGGATTACAAATTGCTCCTGAAAAGATACAAAGAGGAGATTCTATTAATTATTTAGGATATAAAATAGAGCTACAAAAAATTAGACCCCAAAAGGTGCAAATTCGGAGAGATAGACTACAGACTCTTAATGACTTTCAAAGATTATTTGGAGATATTTCTCATCTACGAACTATTGTTGGGGTAAAAAATGTTGAACTTACTAATTTGTTCAAAACCTTAGAAGGTGACAAGGACTTAAATAGTCCAAGAGTATTATCACCTGAAGCTGAGAAATAATTGGCCTTGGTAGAAAAGAAAGTGCATGAAGGACACGTGGATCGTATTGATCCAAAGCTGGATTGCATTTTGGTTATTTTACCTTCTAGGCGTTCTCCTACTGGAATATTAATGCAGAGGGAAGATATTATATTGGAATGGATATTTTTACCAAATAAACCAAATAAAAAATTAAAAACTTATGTGGAAAAAATCTCTGACTTGATTTACAAAGGAAAATTGAGACTTCGTCAATTAGCAGGCATAGACCCAGCAGAAATTGTCGTACCATTAACTAAGGAGGACATTGAAAAATTATGGACAGAAAGTGAACCTTGGCAAAGAGCTTGCAGTAATTTTTTGGGAGAAATTAACAGCAAATATCCCAAAAGCAATAGAATTGATCTTATAAAGAGAGCTGATTGGATCTTGCCTCGAATTGTACGGCAAAAACCAATATCTGGAGTTCGTACATTTTATACAGATGCCAACAAAGAAGGAAAGGCAGGTTACAAATCAGAAAATTTAAGTAAAGTGGTTCAAAGTCCGTATAATTCAGTTCAAAAATCAGAATTGTATGCTATTCTGTTGGTATTAATGGATTTTTCAGAACCTCTCAACATAGTAACTGACTCTCAGTATGCTGAAAGAGTGGTGTTACATATTGAGACTGCAGAATTTATCCCTGATGCTTCAGAATTAACTTCACTATTTATTCAATTACAAGATACAATCAGGAAAAGGAATCATCCTTTATATATAACTCACATTCGATCCCATACTGGTCTGCCAGGCCCTCTAGCACAAGGCAATGATGAGATTGATAAATTATTGATAGGAAATGTGCTGGAAGCCTCTGAATTTCATAAAAAACATCACGTCAATAGTTAAGGTTTAAAAAAGGATTTTTCCATAACCTGGCAACAAGCCGAAGAAATAGTAAAGAAATGTCCTACTTGTTCCTTCTACAATCAAACGCCATTACCAGCAGGATGTAACCCAAAGGGTACTCAGAGAAATGAAATCTGGCAGATGGACGTGTTTCACTTTGCAGAATTTGGGAAATTGAAATATGTACACCACACTATCGATAATTATTCAGGATTTCAATGGGCAACTGCTTTGAGTTCTGAAAAAGCTGATTCTGTAATCACTCATTTGCTAGAAGTTATGGCCATCATGGGTATACCTGCACAAATCAAAACTGACAATGCTCCATCATATGTCTCTGTTAAAATGAAACAGTTTTTTGCTTATTACAATATAAAGCATATTACAGGCATACCACATAATCCTACAGGTCAAGCAGTTATAGAAAGATCAAACAGAACTCTAAAGGATATGCTAAATAAACAGAAATGGGTAACAAAAACCCCCAGAAATAGACTGCATAATGCTCTTCTAACTTTGAATTTTCTGAATGCCAATGAGAAAGGAACAACAGCTGCAGAGAGACATTGCATAATAGAAAAAACTACAGAATTAAATCAGCCTATATACTTTAAGGATGTGCTGACCTCAGAATGGAAACCAGGGTATGTATTACATTGGGGACGAGGTTTTGCTTTTGTTTCTACAAGAGAAAATAAGCTGTGGGTACCATCAAAATTGATAAAGGTTCGATTTGAACAAGAGAGACCTCTTAAGTAGAGGAGGTGATAGTTCATCAACCAGCATGAACATCCAATTTAAACTAACTGTTATCAATAACACATACCTTTTCATTTAATCAGATAATAACTTGTCAAAAGGAAACATCCCCAAAATTAGTCTTGGGGAAAGGTTTTTGTTTTTGTCTTTTGGGAGAATGAAGGTTAAGGAATCTGAAGAACACTGGACAAATGAGACAACTGAAGAAAAGGGACAAATCATCTATCCCAAGAAACAGAATGAAACGGTGTATTGGGTATATATTATCTAAAAAATTTTATGTCTTCCTAAATGTTTGTTTCTGCTTTTCTCTAAAGATTTAACACTATTGGTCTTCTAATAGTCCCAGTTCAATTAAAATTTAAAGCTGACTTTGGAGTTGGAGAATGGCTCTCTCCTTCTTTAAACTCAAGCATGTTGTTAAAAGGAAAATGCAAACTCCCTGTATCATGCCAGAATAATAGAGCCATCTTCTGCTATGGTACAGGTCAAGAGCAAAATTAATTAAGGGACTATTCTATTACTAATCTCAACTCTTTGATTCTATTCTGATTCTTTAAACTTTTCTCAAAGTATAAATTTTATATCAAAATTTACAAGATTAATATATATATATACATTTTAAACTTTGTTAAGATATGAAGGGTATTATAGAGTACTAACTAATTCTAGAAAAAAGTCTAGCTGCATATATATGTTTTTGTGTTCGAGTCTCTTATCAGTTTTCTGCAGGAAATCATGGCCAGGCCTAACATCAACTGAAGTCTCCAGAAAGAAGATGGGGCCCCACAACAACAACAATTCCACGTGGACAATAATAATATCATTAAGCTGACAAACATCATCCACAGATCAGCTTTGAACTACAAGGTGCTCAGAGCAATTTTGAGATGACTAGCTGAGATGATCCAGTCTCAAAGACTACTTGAATAAGGACTTGAGATAAACCCTGAACTTTGGCATTATACACAGACTGGATAATGAAGGATATAGTTACCTCTCCTAGAATTTGACAATTAACCTAAAATTTTTCTTTCAGGATAAAGAAAACTTCACCCATACCCAGCAGGAAGCAATTTTAAGAATACTATGCCCACATTCCCAAAGAGGTGGGGTGGGGCGGGTGGTTTTTTGGTCCTTTTAATGGGTTTTGGTTCTGGGATAATTTTCAATGTTTAGGGGGGTTGGTTACAAGTTATTGTCAAGGGTTAGGAAAAAGGCTAAGCAAAGGAGATTAGATTTAAGGTTCTTGTTTAAAAAAAAAAGAAAAAGAAAGAAATGAAAAAGACAATTACTAGTTTTAAATACTTTACATTGGATTGGATTGTTTTATATTGTATACGAATTAGAAATTGATATTGTTAGAAAATGCTATATGTATATTTCTAATTGTATTCATACCATTCATTTAACAATGTAATGCAAATTTCTGATCCTTGAATGTTATTATTACCAACTACTAGGATATAAAGAAATGAAAGTTAGCAGTTAGACATTACAATAGAACTTGTAGTCATATTAGATATGTTTTAAAAATTGAGCAGAGATGTTTTAGACAGGTCATCTCCAAACCCTTCAAAGATCTACAGAATATGGCATTTAAAATGTTTTAATAACTTAGAAAATTTGTCTTTTTCGAGACATTTCGGCTCCTGGCAGTACCAATCTACTTCAGAGAAAATATGGGCATTGAAGAAACTGCATATGGAGTCAACTTTCATTGTGGCAAAAGTTAGCCACTGGACAACAATGTATCCTCCAATCAACAGGACAAAATTGACAGACAGAACACAAAACAAGGGACTACTGATTCTTGCCAAAACAAGTGTGGTTATGGCTTTATCAAAAGGCATCTTCTGAGGCCAGGACAATATGGCCTCATCGCTGAAGTGGCCTCCGCATCTGGAAAAGGTACGGTGCTCTTTTCTTTGAAGGCAGCTTAACAGGCAGAGGGCCGATGGCTTCTGCTGTACAATGGAACAGCAGCTGAAAGCTCATGCCTCTCGAAAGTAGACTGGCATTTAATAGAGGGATGTGGAGAAGAAGGGGATGCTGAGATGAAGCCATATATACACAGCCAAGAAGAATGAACAGCTGAATTAAAAAACTGTCAACAATTTCCAGAATTTAAAATCCTGAATCATGACATGACACTAGTGGAATTCAGGTGTTTCTGGTACATGGACTGCTCTCACCCAATGTGAGGTTGAACTGTTGACCTTGTGTATATCCTACATCACAAATGAGTCTGTCAGATACACTAAGCCTATAGGCTGAAGATGATGCCCCAACACTGCGGAGAAACCTCAGGTGACTGCCCAGGCAGCTGGCTGTTTCTGTCCACTCACAAAATTTTTTGGAAGTTGCTTGTATGCACTTCCTGTTTTTATTTTTGTTAGCTAATATTATTCCCTTCTTGGGTCTCTGATGGAGTTGAAGATTAGTTAGTTATAGTTGAAAATTAATTAGGATAGAAAGTGCATTAGATACATCTTGGATTTACAAAATTGGATAGATAATGGAATTATTTTCTCTGATTTGTCAAATACCTGTTTAGGTATTCATTACTTGTATATATTGTATATAGTTATTGTACTCTTGTATATAGTTTTTCTTTTGTTAGTTATAACCTTTTGCTTTTTTTTCTTTTTATTAAAATAGAAAAGGGGAAATGTGGTGGTGTTCTAATTGTACTGAAATGTGATTTTGATTGTATGTTAATAAATAAAGTTTCCCGGGGGTCAAAGCTATTAGAGCCATAGACAGAGTGTGGCGGTGGTGGCACATGCCTTTAATCCCATAGATCTCTGTGTGTTCAGGGATACAGCCAGCATTGGAGACATATGCCTTTAAGACCTAGGGGGCTGTACATTCAGACAGTGACGAGGCAGTCACGTGTTTGGGTTTACAACCAATGAGAAGGCAGAATGACTGGAAAATCGATTTACAGACAGGAAGTAGCTCTCTTTCGGGAAGCTGGGACACCGCAGGCGGAAGGGTGAGATTTTAGCTCTGAGCTCTGACCTTTCGGCTTTCTCTTTTACATTGTTTCTGTGTTTCTTATTTAATAAGACGGTTGGTTACATCTACAATACTGTGAATTGTATCACAGTAAACATGCACTTACAGAATCTGCTCTATATGCTGACTGAATTTCTTTGGTGTACACACCCTCAAAAGGGATATATGGATAAAACAGAACTCATTTTTAGATATTTGAGAATATACACTTACACAACATCTCCTGGATGATTTATATTACCAAAATGATAATAGGCACTCAGATAGTATTATGAACTAACTAGGAGGAAAAAAAACTAGAAAAATGGGGAATATAACTGCTATAAAACTTTAACAGAAATTAAATTGAATGACTAATATCACAATAAATATTTCCCCAAAAGTAAGATAAATATGTCTAAAATGAATGTATATTTCCAATGAGAGCAAATAGCATAAATATTTACAGAAAAAATTAATTCTAAATCTGTAGTTTGCAAGTACAGAATGATACTAAAAGCCAATATTATATATGCAAAATTGCAGAATGATGGTAAAGAGTCAGACACTAGGGACAAAAAAAATCGTTATTGCTTTAGTGACCAATGTTTTTTCTTCCATACAAAGGAGTTTGCCCTCACAAACATAAATGCAGGCAGATTTTCTTCCTTTTTTTTTTTTTGGTCCTTCTGAAATTTAGAAAGAAGATACAATGATAAAATTACATTGATGATTTACATTGTCCAGATTAGATTCTAAATTACACACACACACACACAGAGAGAGAGAGAGAGAGAGAGAGAGAGAGAGAGAGAGAGAGAGAGAGAGAGAGAGAGAGAGAGCCTGCTGAGTCTGTTTAATGTTGCCTATATTTATATGTTTTCAAGGATGACTACTTGGTATTTGATAGTTATCCCTTGGAAAAACTAATTATCTTTCTCCCTTTTCTTCTCCCTCTTCTTCTCCTTTTCCCTCTCCCTCTCCCAGAAGCTCCTAATTGCTTCTCTTTGTCTATAGGTGAGATTAAGCACTATTTCCCTTTTCCATGGTAGTATATCCATAGATAGAGTCTACAGGTTTTGGTGCTGTATTCAGGTCTTGCTTAGGCAGAAATACTAGTGAGCCATCATGGTGAAACTTTTCTCTTATTTGTAGGAATCATCATCTCAGGGCAGATTCCATGCCATTCTGGTTCTTACAATTTTCTATGACATTTCACCAATCTTAAGTGCAGGAGTTGTGTTGCAGATATATCCATTATAAATACTAGAATTTTCTGGTGAAATTCTAAAAATAAAATTATATATATACATATATATGCATATATAGAGATTATAGCTTTTATCTTTTTAATATATTGAAAGGTGTGTACATATTTACATTAATTTCAACTATTTCTATTGAGCTTGGTTATTTTTGCAGACTTCATTTTTGTCTAATGTTATATTAGCTAATCTTAATAAATTTATCATTGCTATTATTATTATTGTTGTTATTACTATCATTGTGTGGGGTGGTGGGTGATGTAGGGATTTTGCTTTAGTTTTCATGTGGAAATTAGGAGCCAACTTTGTGGAGCTGATTCTCTCTATCCATGATGACCTCATTTCTGAAATTTTTCCAGGTATGTTTAGGAAGTACCTTTTATACTGAGTCATCTCAGCAGACCCCAGTACCTTCCCTGAATATGCATTTAGTGCAAGTGCATTGTTATAGACTTCTCTCCACTTTTGTGTGTCTTAATATGACTATCTGATGCTGTATCATAATGGCTTCCTCAGGGGAGGACATAAGGCACAGTGTCAATGGCACAGACACTGAGAGTCACTTGAAGGCAAACAACAAACTCCTTTATTGGAGATGACCTTATATTCCCTCCTCTAAGCACCCAAGCTGTGTCCCAATCAGCCATGATCAGGAACTCTGACAATGCCTGTTGCTAGGCCCTCAGGCAGACTCCAGTTTGGCTCATAAGGAAATAATTATGTGCATGCCTTGGCAACTGGTTTGAACCAATTTCTTCAACCCTATGGGCCTGTCCTACTACATATCCACCCTTTTAATTTATTACAGTGGTACTCAGTGACAATCAGAGTTCTTTGCTCTAGCCTTGGTGACCCCACCTCAGGGGTCTCAGCAACTGGACTGTGCCTGTTTTAGTTTGGCTTTCCAAACAAGCTCTTATCTGTAATTGACTATCAGCCCTCAAAGAACATCCATCCCTGGCCAGTCACCCTGCATCTGGAGGGTGAGGCAGTAGCCTTTTGAAAATCAGAAAGCTAGGCATGCATACCCTTCGAGTTGGATGTCTAAGAGCCATTAACACCTGTAGAGTTACCTTAGTGGCTGCCCATTGTTGCTGGATGTGCTGTAGGAGACACTTAAAAGGGGAAAGATTAAAAGCATCACTCCACCAATCAAAACATAAGTGAAAATCCAAGAGGGATCAAGCGATATTTTTATATCATGATTGTACTCACTCTCAGAATTACAACAATTATGTAGCACAGTTTATTGGCTTAAACCTTTCTTACCCATCCCTAATCAAGAGATGAGGCATCTATTTTCATTGCTGGAGGACCTCAAATATCCTTCCACTAAGGTCAGGCCTACAAAAGGAGCTAAATATTTGCTACAAAAGGTTTTGGCCATTCTAGCCACCTCCAGCCTGCAACCCCATGTTCCCCAAAGGCCCTTATGGGCAATGGTATCCTGGACACCCAACCAGTTTTCGAGAGTATTATGGCAATCTGGGTCCCTTCTATGGATACATCAAGCACATTCTGACATTCACTAGGTCACCTCTAAGTTTCACCAGTACTTCCAATTCAGCCTTAAAACACAGATGCTGGCATGGAGAACATATGGATGAGAGCCAGATAGGCTTGTCTTTCCCATTTCTTTAAAGAATACCAAGTCACTCTGGACAGACTCTATCTCATTCTTGGAAATGGTATTAGGATCCACAGGAACTGTTGACAATCATTTGCCAAAAATGAAGATCTTAGCAGACTCCTCAAACTTCCAATAAAGATACAGCCCCATGCATTCTTCTCCTCCACTCCCACCCTTCACACTATCCTGGCCTTGTCAGATTCCAATAAAAACATATATGGTGTTCTAATTCAGCTTCCTGTCTCCAAAGATGTTAAATATGTTATCCCCAACTCTGGTTCTGTTCAATTGGGTGAGCTATTGACTCTCCTCAAGGTTCTAGTGGAGTACCAGACAGAGCCCGTTACTATTTTTTTTCTGAAAGCCAATATGCTATATGGGCAGTTAATGTGCTGGGCTTTTTTCATGTCAAAGACTCACTGACCCCCATTGCCAGCAATATGTTGTTCATACAAGATGTCCAAAATTACAGGACTGAGCATTGGTACCTGTCACATGTTACATCTCATTCCAAATTACCCAGAATATTGGATCAAGAAAATGAGGTCACAGACACTATCATATTAACAGCTAGACTGGATCTCCTAGATCAGTCCAGGACTCTTCGACAGGAATTCCATCTGTCCCCACAGAATGTGCATAGACTTATTCCAGAATCACTGGTTTCTCAATGTAACCATTGTTCCCGGGCATGTGCCACTTGCGCTCCTCTTGTCACCTTAGTGTAGACGAACTGCTAAACAGTCTTATTAACAAAAACCTCAGAGCCAGAAATTGGCATTGAGGCCTGAGAAAGATCAGAGGAATAGCAAAAGCCACAGCTAACCTTACCTTGCCAACTCCGCAGCTTCCAAAGTTAGCTGCTTCCTGTATCTTCACAGCTATATGCCTTTCTGTTCTGTTGTCTCATTGGTTCTCTCAGGCCAGGTACAACATTTCCTCTTTGTGCCCAGCACTGTCACTTCCTGTCTCTATGCAAAGACCACCAGACTTCTATGCTTGGTGCTGGGATTAAAGGCATATGCAGATGCTCTGCTCTGTTCTTCAGTGTGGCCTTGAACTCACAGAGATCCAGACAGATTTCTGCCTCCCAAGTGATAGGATTAAAGGTGTGTGCTACCATTGCCTGACTTCTATGTTAATATAGTGGCTGGCTTTTTCCTTTGATCCTCAGGTAAATTTTATTGGGAGACACAATATATTTGGGGAAACAATACATCACAACACCTTAGGACCACTCCAGCATTCAGGGGTTAATCTCTGGGGCTTGTAGCCTAATGCAACCTGGCAGATGGATATCATGCATAATGCCCCTTTGGCAAACTTAAATGTGTTCATGTAATAATAGATACCTGTTCCTCTGTTTAAGCCCTCACCCTTTCTGGGAAGAAGGCTGTCAATGTTATCAAGGCCCTTAAATCAGCCATGGTAGTTATGGGGGTACCTTGGGCACTTAATACTGACAATGGCCCTGCCTATGCATCTCAATAATTCAATGACTTTCTGGGTTCCTGGAAGATTTCCCATTACACTGGCTTCCCCCACAATCTACACATACAAGCCATTGTGGAGAGGACCAACAGAGCTCTTGTGGATCTGCTGGCCAGGACTGTATCACCAGAGGCTAGGAGAGATCCTCATTTGGCTTTAATAGAGGTCCTTTTTCACATGAACTTTCTCAGCCCTAGGCATCTCTGCCAAAGGATGTGCCCCTGGTGAGGTGGAGAGAATCTATCTCTCCAGGGGAAGCCACAGGCCCCTGCTACTAACTCATGATAGAGGGTATGGTTGTATTTTTCCTCAGAGTGTCACCACTCCAATATGGGTCCCAGCAAGAGATGTGTGCCTGGCCACAAATCAGCCTGCTTCTACCATGGAGGAAATACAGGATGGGTAATGTATATACTCACCTTTCTTGCTCTCATTGCCCCTCTAAAGGTTGAAGACTTATAGACCCTCACTTTTCCTCATTTTTTGTATAATGTCTTTTAGATGAGGAATGTTAGTTTAGCAGGCAAGGAGCTAGCTAAATATATTAAGGGCCCATGGTCAGCTAAGTTTCTCTATTATTTATTACTGCTAACACAAAATTTACCAGTTAA
Organism: Peromyscus maniculatus bairdii; assembly: GCF_049852395.1. NCBI lineage: Eukaryota > Metazoa > Chordata > Mammalia > Rodentia > Cricetidae > Peromyscus > Peromyscus maniculatus. The sequence goes on along the minus strand of NC_134862.1, from coordinate 27,043,384 downwards.
ATCAGACAGGGCCAGAGGTTATGGTCTTTGACTTTTTATTATTTGAAAAGGTTTGGCATAATACAAAAAGCTATTTGATCCCTCTTGGATTTTCACTTATGTTTTGATTGGTGGGGTGGTACTTTTAATCATTTTTCCTTTTTATGTGTCTCCTACAGCACATCCAGCAACAATGGGCAGCCACTAAGATAAGTCTACAGGTGTCAATGGCTCTTAGACATTCAACTCATAGCCCTCCACAGAAGGTTATGCATGTCTGGCTTTCTGATTTTCAAAAGGGGAGTCACCCTCCAGGTGCAGGGTGACTCCCCAAATGTTCTTTGAGGGCTGATAGTCAATTACAGATAAGAGCTTGTTTGGAAAGCCAAACTAAGACAGGCACAGTCCAGTTGCTGAGCCCCTCTGAGGTGGGGTCACCAAGGCTAGAGCAAAGAACTCTGACTGTCATTGAGCACCACTATAATAAAATAAAAGGGTGGATATGTAGTAGGATGTGGTGATATTGTGTCACCCAATATATTGTTTACACTAATAAACTTATCTGTAGGACAGAAGGACAGGCCCATAGGGTTGAGGAAATTGGCTCAAACCATTTGCCAAAGCATGCATATAACCTATTTCAGTATGAGCCAACCGGGAGTCTTCCTGAGAGCCTAGACATAGGTGCTGTGAGAATTCCTGATCATGTTGAGCCATTGAGGGATGACAACACAATGCCACCAGATTGGGACATAGCTTTGGTGCTGGGAGGAAGATATATAAAGCCTTCACCATTATTGAGCAAAAGAGTCTGATGTTTGCCTTCAAAAGACTCTTAGTATATATGTTGTTGATGCAGCAACTTCTCATACCCTCCCCCAAAGGGAGGATCATTAGGATCCGTAACAACTATCTTTCCCAAAAAAAGATATTTCAATAATAAACAGAATTTTATGTTTCCAGAGACTTTGGGGATATCACTTCACAATCTATATCTTAAAATAATTCTTTTGACATAATGTGTATTTTATCCTCAACTTGTTTCTTCATGTTTAATAGGTAGGGGATTCAATACTGTATGTCAAGAACTGTGCATGAAAGTATACATGTGAAAATTTTAGTATTTATTCTCTGTAATTCACTTATATTCCTGGCCTTATTTCATTTATTAAACTTGAAAATGTCTCAAACTCACATTCCATTTTTTTCAGCTACATTCATTTTTTCTATTCTAGAATATAGGAATCTTTTTTGTTTAATGTATACATTAATACACATATATAATGTAAATTATACATGTATGTGCATAATTTATGAGATTATTGTATTTTTGTGTGTGAAGGAGCTTGTTTGGGGTAACGATTAAAGAATATTGAGAGTCTAACTTGGGAACCCAGCAGCAAGCAACAGTGGGAAGAGCAGGCTAGGGACTCCCAGGTTGAACAGCAAGCAAGATGCACAGAAAGCAAGTGGGCAATTGTGCCAGGCTTCCAAACATTAAAGGCCTCCCCTAGTGATATAATTTACCCAGAAAGACCATATCTCTTAAACTTCCCCAAACCACCTCAAATGCCAGAGCTTATGAAGAATGTTCTCATTCAAAACAGCACATTCAGTTTATTTAATTTTTAGTTGATAAAAAATAGATTTTTTATTAAGAAAATTTTATTTGTTTTACATACCAGTCACAGATTCTCCTCTTTCCTCCTCCTGTCCCTCCCCCTCAGCATTCCCTAAAACCCATCTTCCATTCCCTCCTCTGTAAAGATAAGGCCTTCCATGGGGAGTCAGGAGAAGCTGCTCCATTCAGTTGAGGCAGTTCAAGGCCCTCTCCCTGAATCAAGGCTATGTAATGTGTCCTACTGCTACAAGGCATTCTATTATTAATTGTATAAATTCTGCCCTCGATCCAGAAATGTGCGTGCTATCAGACATTCTCCTCATGTACTTCTGACAATTGTTTTATATTTAGGTCTTGTTATGTATACCCTGACACGGGTTATTACTGTCCTCCCATAATTTATGGGTTAATAATGCCTTGATTACCAATTTAAATTATTAGGTAAGCTTCAACTGCAGCCTTGGTCCCACAAGTGCTCATGGCTAACTCAGGTAACTCTTTAACTATCACTCTTTAAAATACAGTTTAACCAAATTAACACTACTAACCAGACATTAATAGATAGAGTTAATGTTCCAAACTAACCATTTCTTTTTGATAAGTCACAATTATAGTATTTAGATACATTTGACCATATTACGCTATACTACCTAATGACAGATTTTTATGTTACTCCTCTGCTCCCCTTTTGGGACAGAGCTATTCTAAAAACATACACCTATACCTATTAGATGGTTAAAATAATTCTCAGCCTGCCATCTATATAGACTATTGATATATATATATATATATATATATATATATATATATATATATATATGATACAATATTTATTAAATATCAATATTAATTAACTGTTACTTATCATTTTCTGGTCATCTCCAAATTTAAATTTATCCATGTTTTTCACTACCCTAGAGGGAATTAGACATTCTCCTTTTTTTACTAATTGAAAAAACTGAAACTGATACAAACCACAGGAAAACATAATGGAATTCAGCTACTACCATAAAAGCTACTATTTGGGAAAGTCAAGAACTTCCGTTGTGCCTGTGTCACAAGACCCCGGTGCAAGACCACTACAGAGCCAATATCCAATGCGAGCACATAGGAGTTTATTAATAGCAAAGCAAGCCTGGTCTTGGTCCATATTCCAAATACTTGACATAGTGGGTGGAGGAGGACGGCCCCAAGCACTCACTTTAAGGGGTTTATATAGAAAAGGATTACATGCAGAGGGTTACATATCTTGGGATTAGACGAGGGGGTTAGGGGTGAGGTAGTTCTTTGAAGTTACTGGCCGAACTGTAAGCATGAGTTTACTAATGGCTAACATGATGCAGGGTATCTACAGAGACATAATTTTATTTTTACTCCCTATATCCTATTTTGGCTGAGCCTAGGATACACACATTCAGATTTATTGTTCCAGTCTTATTTTCCTACCAGTTAAAACTCTGGTCAGCTCTAAAACTGCTGGTCAGCAAATACCTTTGTGGGGCGTAGCATCTCTCAAGAGGGCTACTTATTTTTCCCTTTCACTCCAAAGGTCAAGCCATGGCTTAAGAAGTCTTGGTGGTATTTGAGCATACACACACACACACACACACACACATACACACACACACACACACATATACACACATACACACACACACACACACACACACACACACACACACACACACATATATATATATATATATATATATATATATATATATATATATGCTAGTTCCTACAATGATTTTCTTGTGTTGCTATGTGTGCTTCCAAGAACTCCTAACAGTGCATTGTAGCTGGAGTTATCTCCAGTCCCAGCCATGATGGCAGCCACTCAGAATCAAATAAACACACAGACCCTTATATTATTTAAACTGTTGGGCTCAACTTGCTATCTAGTTCCTATATCTTAAATAAACCCATTTGTATTAATCTATACCTTGATAAGTGGCTCATGGCTCACCTGTGCTTTACATCCTGCTCCTCATGGTGGCAGTTGGCAGCGTCTCCTCACCTCAGCCTTTCACCTTCCAGAATTCTCCTTTCTCCTTGTCCTACCTACACAATCCTTCCTGCCTGGTTACTAGCAAATCAGCATTTTCTTTATCAATCATAGCAACATATATTCACAGCATACAAGACATTCCACAGCACTTCCCCTTTTCTGTTTTTTTTTTCAAAAAGGAAGATTTTAACTTCAACATAGTAAAATTACATATGACAAAATTTTTTCAAGCAAGAATTAGTTACAATATCTAGTCTATTTGTATTTGGTAGAATTAAAGAAAATATCCTATCTAGTCTACATTTGTGAGTTTAAGGTTTTATATCTAACTCATCTTTTGTCATAACTAAGGAAATTATAACTATCTAGTCTTCAAAAATACCAAAGACCTCAGAAGGATATAATATTACCTGAGAAATGGGAGAAGGATGCAAGCAACTTTCAGGAGTCTTGTGAGAGTAGACAGAGACAGCTGGTAGCCTGGTCAGTCATCCAAATTTCTTCTGTAAAGTTGGGGCATCTGTCTTTAGCCCACAGGCCTAGAGTCTCTCAGTCACTTTTTAAAGATAAACTCCACATAGAGTGTCTTTGATGCTCACCCTCCTCTCTGAAGTAAATGAGTGCTGCCAGGAGCAGACATGTCTCACTGTCCAGAAAGTCTAATTTTTTAAAACATTTTAAATGCCATATTCTGTAGGTCTTTGAAGTGTTTGAAGACTACCTACCTAATTGAATTATATCTGTATAAACCTAGAAAACTTAACATGACTATAAATTTGACTATCATAGAAGACTAATTATCAATCTGTATTTCTAAATTACCAATTACAATTTCAAATGAGCTGTACAAACATAATACCTTAAACTAGAGTAGAAATATACATACAGTATAACAAAATTAAAAACTTGTATCAATAAACTAAAATATATACTAATGTAAAATATTTTAAACAAGTTGCTCTTTAAAAGTAGGTTTAATAATCTATCCTTTTATCCTATCATGTCTAAACCATCCCCCTTTCTTCTTTAGAAAGAGATTGCATTTATAATCAACTCATTTTAAATAAAAAATATTGGTTTTTCTCTGTCCCACACCAGAGGTCTCTTCTGATATGGGATACAAGAATTTCTTAACCTTTTTTTTTTTTGAATATGCTTGGGTTTAGAGAAGGAGTGAGCCAATTCTATCTCCAAAGCCTGCTTGGTATATTTGGGAATTTGGGCATAGTTTCTCATACTACTTACTTTTGAATGAGGGTGCTATATTCTTATGGGGACATAAAGAAAATTTTAGGCTTGTGGGGTAGTCCATGAGGCTGTATTGTCTGAGCCAGTTGCCTTGAAACCATTCTGGATGTTAGATCATCTGGGCCATGGTGTCATCGGAAACCTTTCAGGGGGTCTTGTCTCTTGCTTTCTGTGAAACAAAAGAAGAGCCTCCTTTTCAAAGCAACATAACCTTAGATCCAAATTTTGACATCAAGATACATCAATACACATATTGGTTTAACTCAGCAGTCTTTACAATCAACTGTCTTTTTGCAGTTAAAAATCACAAAGACAGCATAATCCAGATTCTCTGTGTGATATCTACATGGCTTATTTTTTTATGTTACTTTTACTCTTTTAAAAAAATTTTATTTTTTAAAACTATCTATTTCTTTATAAAAATGCATATATTCCTTTTTCTCTCTTCCAAGCCTGTGTACATTTTTACATATATTGTAAACTATTCCATCTGAATCTGCATTATTGTGACCTTATTGCTGTAAACTGCAGCATTTCTAAGACTGAAATGGCTGCTGTAGCTGCTGGCTCCACCCTCCTCAGCTTTTCAAGGTGGTTTATCCCCAGCTTTGGAGGAACCATGCTCACCGCCAGAGGCAGTGGGTCTATGCCTCTATCAAAACAACGAGAAGCCCAGAAACTTTTTTTGTACTAACAAAGACTAAATCTACCACTCAGTATAATGTGCTTCTTGTAGACCCTCATCCTCCCCACACTGCAGGTCAAGTGTGTACACCAGCAACCCACTATATGGTAGCTGAAGCCCTCAAGCTGACTTCAGACAGACAACTAGAAAGCTGTGTTTAGCTGCCTTTTAGAATCTTCTTTCTCAGGATTTAGGTGGAAATTCTTGCCACATGGTGTATTTTTCTAAAATACCTATCAAGTATCCAAGACCAAAGCAAACATCACCTATCTCCTAGGTCAGGAGAATAGCTTTATTTCTTATGCAATTTAGGGTGAGGCCCTCCTTCCTTACAGCCTTACTAATAGACTCCTAATTTTTGCCTAACCACTTCTAGTAATGTAGATTGAGCACATAAATTCCCTTTTTGACTAACAGATCATTAGCACTCATTTTGGTTGTAAAAGAAACCCTGATAGCCACTGCCTGAGGAAAATTCTTACCTGCCTTTATGACCATGTAGGAATTCAAGCCTGGTGACCTGGCTGGAGGGGGAGGATTGCTATTGCTTGGGTTTATAACTGAATACCCTAGACACTTGAGGGGAACTGAGGTATAAGGAGAATAAAGAGAGGATATTGAGGATTTTGGCTAGAGAGAATTTTTGACTAGAGAACTGGAGGTCAGGATGTAAGATGAAGAGGAGCCAAATGGGAAAGTACTAGATGGATAAGAACGAGATGAGATGGACCTAGATGAGGCAGAACTAAGATGAGAGAATTAAGATAGAATTTAGAGGGGACAACAGATAAAGGTAGAGACAAATCAGGCAAGAAAGGAACTAGGCTTGAGTACAGTAATGTAGCTGTATAAATAGGATTTTATCCAAGAGGAATAAAATAGATGGACAAAGAGCATGGTGTACTTAGATTCATTTGCTGGAGAAAATAGTTCTCGCTGTTTGTAGTTTCTTTTCTGAGTCCCTGGGAAGTACATTATTAAGACTGGTCTTTTAATAATATGCAAGATCCTACCATAGGTAATGGGCTCCAAAATGCCAGCTCATGCACCAGGGATGTATTCTGATACTATTGCCAGGGAGTCCCTTGAGCATATCAAGCTACATAGCTGTATCATTTATGCAGAGGGCCCAATCCAGTCCAATGGAGGCGCCGCAGCTGTTGGTCTAAAGTTAATGAGTTAATAGATTGTTGTTTTTTTCTCTGTAGGTTTCCCCATCATAATCATGACCCCTCCTTACTCACAAAATTCCTCTTCCCTCTTCTTTGACTGTACTCCTGGAGCTTGGCCTGGTGCTTGGCTATGGATCCCTGCATCTGCTTCCATCAGTTATTTGATAAAGGGTCTATAATGACAGGTAGAGTATTCACTGATCTGATTACCAACATAAGCCAGCTCAGGCATCTTCTATACTATTGCCAGTAGTCTAAACTGGGGTTGTCCTTGTGGATTAATGGGAATTTCCCTAGCATCAGGTTCCTCCCTATCCCTATGTTGTCTCCCTCTATCAAGGTATCTCTTTCATTTCTCTCCCATTACATCCTTCCCCAAGCTCAACTATTCCATTCCCTTATATTCCAATCCCCCAATCCCTAATATCTATTAACTCCTCATCCTCAGTTAACTCATGGACATTTCATCTATTTCTCCTTCCCAGGGAGATCCATGCATCCCTGTTAGGGTCCTCTGTGGTATTATATTCCCCCAAATATTGTGCATGCTAATAAACTTATCTGGGGTCAGAGACAGAACAGCCACAATATTAAACACAAAGAATAGGCAGTGGTAGCACATGCCTTTAATCCTAGCATTCCAGAGGCAGAAATCCATGTGTTCAAGGATACAGACAGGCATGGTGACTCATCACACCTTTAATCCCAGAAAGCAAGCCTTTAATCCCAGGGATTGGTGGTAGAAATCAGAAAGGTTTATAAGGCATGAAGACCAGAAACTAGAAGCATTTGGCTGGTTAAGCATTTTGGCTGGTTAAGCATTTTGGCTGCTTAAGCTTTCTGGCTTCTAGCAGCAGTTCAGCTGAGAGCCATTCGGATATGAGGACTCAGAGTCTTCCAGTCTGAGGAAACAAGATCAACTGAGGAATTGGCAAGGTGAGATAGCTGTGGCTTGTTCTGCATATGATCTACCAGCTTCACCCCAATAACTGGCCTCAGGTTTGATTTTATTAATAAGAACTCTTAAGATTCATGCTAAATTCCCCCTTAATAGCTAGCTTATCTGCACCTGTGGGTTGTAATCTGGTTATCCTTTGCTTTACATCTAGTATTTACTCATGAGTGAGTACATACCCATACCATGTTTTGTTTCTTTTTCCCCCTAAGTCTGGGTTACCTTGCTCAGAATGATATTTTCTAGTTCTATCTATTTGCCTGCAAATTTTATGATATTGTTTTTTTTTTCTGCTGAGTAGTATTCCAATGTGTATATATGTCACATTCTCTTTATCTATTCTTTGGTGGAGGAGTATCTAGGTTGTTTCCAGATTCTGGCAATTACAAATAATGCTGCTATGGACATAGTTGAGAAAGTGTCCTTGTGGTGTGATTGAGCACTCCTTGGGTATAGGAACAAGAGTCTTAAGGTAGATTGATTCCCAATGTTCAGAGAAACTGTCATACTGATTTCCAAAGTGGCTGTACAAGTTTGTACTCCACCAACAATGGAGGAGTGTTCCCCTTGCTCCACATCCCCTCCAACATAAGATGTTATCAGTGTTTTTAGCCATTCTGACAGGTATAAGATGGTATCTCAGAGTCCTTTTGATTTGCATTAACCAAATGACTAAGGATGTTATGTTCCTGAAATATCTTTCAGCCATTTGAGAGTCTTCCATTGAGAATTCTCTGTTCAGCTCTGTAGCCCATTTTTTTTTTAATTGGATTGTTTGGCATTTTGATGTCTAGTTTCTTCAATTCTTTATATATTTTGGAGATCAGCCCTCTACCAGATGTGGAGTTGATGAAGATTTTTTCATATTCTGTAGACTGTCATTTTTATCTTATTTACCATCTCCTTTGCCTTACAGAAGCTTCTCAGTTAAAAGAGGTCCCATTTATTAACTGCTGCTATTGGTGTCTTTGTTGCTGGTATCATATTTAAGAAGTGGTCACTTTGCTAATGTATACAAGGTTACTTGTCACTTTCTCTTCTATCAGGTTCAGTGTAACTGCAGATTGCTGAGGTCTTTGATCCAGTCAGACTTTGGTTTTGTGCATGGCAACAGTTATAGATCTATTTTCAGTATTCTACAGGTTGACACCCAGTTGTGCCAGCACCATTTATTGAACATGCTCTCTTTCTTCCATTGTATATAAGTGGGTGGATTAATGTCAGGGTCTTCAATTAAATTCCATTAGTCCATATGTCAGTTTTTTATGCCAATACCAAGCTGGTTTTATTACTATAGCTCTATAGTAGGACTTGAATTCAAGGATGGTGATGCCTCCAGAATTTGCTTTATGTTATAGTATTGTTTTAGCTGTCCTGCTTTTTTTTCTATATGAATTTGAGTACTGTTCTTTCCAGGTTGGTGAATAATTGTGTTTGGATTTTCATGGAGATTGCATTGGATCTGTAGACTGCTTTGGAAAGATTTCCATTTTTACTATGTTTTCAGAGTCTCCACTAAAAAGGCAGGTGTTATTCTGATGGGTCTGCCTTATAAGTCACTTGGTCTTTGGTCTTTGCTGCTCTTAATATTCTTTCTTTATTTTGTATGTCTAGTGATTTGATTATTATGAAAAAAGAGGACTTTTTTGGGGGGAGTCTAGTCTTATTAGTGTTATGTAAACTTCTGTTATCTTCATATGTACTTCCTTCTTTAAGTTGGGAAAGTTTTCTGTTACGATTTTGTAGAATATATTTTCTGGGCCTGGCCTTTTAGTTGGTATTATTCTCCTTTTATCCCTATTATTCTTAGATATGGCCTTTTCCTTGTGTCTCAGATTTCCTGGAGATTTTATATTATGACGTTTCTGGCTGTTGTGCTTTCTTTGATGAATTGGTTCCCTCTATTGTATTCCCTCTAATTCTCCAAGCCAGAGATTCTCTCTTCCATTTCTTATATTCTCTCAGTTATGCTTGCATCTGTAGTTCCTGTTCATTTACTCAGATTTTGCTATTTCAAGCATTCCTGCGGTTTATATCTTCTTTGTTGCTTCTATTTCAATATTTATGTCTTGAACTATTTTTTCACCTGTTTATGTTGCTTTTTCTTGCTTTTTTGTGGTTTTCTTTAAGGGGTTTATTGATTTCTTCCATTTTTTTTTCTTTTTCTCAATTTCTTTAAGGGAATTTTTCATTTCCTCTTGAAAAGTCTCTATTATATTCATAAAGTTATTTTTAAGGTAACTTTCTTCTGTTTCCTCTAAGTTGTAATGTTTAGGTATTATTATTGTAGAACTACTAGGTTCTGGTAGTGCTGTATTGCTCTGTAGGTTGTTATATGTATTTTTGCCCTGGTAGCTACCAATCTCTTCCTCCAATAGATGCAAGTGGTGTCTGTGTCTGAGAGAGCTGCTCTTGGTTCAGTCTGTGCCTGCTGTGTCTGTGTCTCAGGGGACCACTCTTGGTTCAATCAGAGATCTTAGTATAATTATAGCTAGTGTATTCTGTGTCTCAGGGAGCTGCTTTTGGTCCAATCAGATCTGATGTGACTCAGGGAGTAGCTATGGGTCCAATCAGAGATGGCAGATTCTGTCTCTCAGGGAACTTTTGAGGTTGCAGGGAGTTGGGTAATTTGGGGGTAGGGCTTGGATCTTGGCAATTGCAGGATCTGATGGGGAGGCATGTTTGTGGGGAGGCATGCCTGCAGGAGTCTTCCCAGCTGGCCTGCAACTGGAGAAGCAATGGGTGGGGATGTGAGGGAAGGCATTGTGCTCTAGGGCCCAGGTCTTAGAGGCAGGACTTTCTGGGTGGGAGAAGAATCACTCACCTCTTGGTACAATCAGAGCTATTGGATTCTGTATTTCAGGGAGCCACTGAGGTCACAGATGGATGAGTGGGTTTGCAGTAGAGAGTGAGTCTTGCTTGCAGATTGCAGAGTCCGATGGAAGGCATTGGTGGGGAGGCATGCCCACAGGCATTTTCCCTGCTTGCCTGCAACTGATGCAGCAAGGGGTGGGGATGTGGAGGTACAGACCTCTAGGTCCTAGAGGCCAAAAAAAAATTTTTAATGCTAAATTATTTGCTGATATTTTAAAATATTTTATGTGGGGAATTTATATTGACTCACTAACCTGAACTAGAACCCATGATTTCATCATATTTTTATTTGGTGGCTGTTTTGAATTCTTATACTGACTTCACTTTTTTGTTTTCACTTTTATTTCTTCAGTGCTTGCATGCACATAACTGTGTTTCTACATCTGTGCTAACCCAACCCCCCATTCAGTCATATGATGTCTGCTGCTATCACAGCTTTACAAAGTGTACTTTTTAAAAAAGATTTATTTATTTATTTAGTACAGTATTCTATCTGCATGTATGCCTACATGCCAGAAAAGGACACCAGATCTCATTTACAGATGGTTGTGAGCCACCATGTGGTTGCTGGGAATTGAACTCAGGATCTCTGGAAGAGAAGCCACTGCTCTTAATCTCTGAGCTATCTCTCCAGCCACAAAATGTGCTTTTCAATTTGCACCATTCTTCTGGAGTTGAACTTGGTTCTTTTTTGTATTTTCCATTCTTTAGGAAATTCCTTACTGCTTTTGCATCCATGATATGTTCATTCTTAAAATATTTAATATATTAACCATATCTAAATTCCTGCATGATTGTACACAAAGCTAGGTAATATATAAAGAAAATTAATATATATAAACTTTGTATGTACATCTGATAGTGAACACACAAATCTGCTACAATATTGGGGAACTGAAATAATTGACTGAAAAAATTGGCTAATTGTGGCTTTCATTGTTTTGGGGTACTGTTGACTCAAATATTTGTGTGTTTAATTTTTGCTTGAGATGGCACTGATTAGTGGGAGAATGTTCTGAATTACTCTTACTTGCTTTGAATATCTCTGTGTATCTATACTTCACAATAGGTCCTTCTCCATGTATTTTCTTTTTGCTTGGCAGAAGTCTTTCTAAGAGTGCTGTCTTTTGTTTATTATAAATTAAAAGAAGTTGGATAAACTATTATATTTCAATTGTACATTTTAGGGACTATGGCTATACCTTTGTGAAGAAACTCATGTCTATCACAGATAATGACTCCTGATTCCCTCCATCTGTGCCACTGTGAAAATAAAATAATGAAAATATTAAGATTACATAAAAAGTTCTTTTGAGCTAATATATGAAAGAATATCTAGAGATGCAAACAAATTACAATTACAAATCTTAAGAGCTCAAAGGATTGCTGTTACATACAATCAAGTATCTTATGAAACATTGTCAAGTTAGCCTTGACGATATAAATACAACACTGAAAAATATAATGTTCTTAACTCTTAACGTAAGTTAAATACCACTGCATAAAAAAAGATGTAAAGGGGGGGATGCACACCTTTAAACCCAACACTGGGGAGGCAGAGGCATGTAGATCTCTGTGAGTTTGAGGCCAACCTGGTCTACAGAACGAGATCCAGGACAGGACAGGCACCAAAACTACACAGAGAAACCCTGTCTCGGAAAAAAAAAAAAAAACTGGACAAGCAATCTGATAGGAGGAAAGGGTCCTAAATGTAGAAGACAGCCCCTACTAGGAGTCCTACAAGAAAACCAATTTAAACAACTGTAACATATATGCAAAGGGCCTAGTTCAGTCCGCTGTAGGCTCCCTGGTTGTTTCAGTCTCTGTGAGCATCTATGAGCCAAGTTAGTTGGTTCTATGGGTTTTCTTGTGGTGCTCTTGAACTGCTGTCTTGTACAATCTTTCCTCCCCCTCTTCTACAGGATTCCTAGAGTTCCACAAAATGTTTGGCTGTGTGTCTCTGCATCTGTCTCCATCAGTTTTGTATCTGTCTCCATATGTTGCTAGATGAAGACTCTCTGATGTCAATTGAGCTATGAGTATAGCACAATAACACTAGAAATCATTATAGTGATTTCTTTTTGCCAATCCTGTTTGGTTTTCTTCTAGGTCTCTGAGTTATACAGCTTCTGGTACCACTCTAGGCAATGTCAGTGCTGGGCAGCCTATTGTGGCATGGGTGTTAGGCTGGGACAGTCATTGGTTGGCCACTTCCACAATGTCTACTCTACCTTTACCCAAACACATCTTGTAGATAGGACAAATTGTAGGTCTAAGGTTATTTGGCTGAGTCATTGTCCCAGTCCTTCCACTGGAAGTTTTGCCTGGTTACAAGAGATGGCCAGTTCAGGTTATGTATTCCCCCATTGCTAGGAGTCTTAGCTAGGGTTACTCTTGTAGGCTCCTTGGAGTTAATATTGCAATAGGTTTCTATTTCATCCAAAAATATCACAACTTTCCTCACTCAGCATGATTTTATTCTGATTCCATGCATTTGCCTACAAATCTCATAATGTCATTGTTTTTAATAGCTGAGAAAAATACTATTGTATAAAAGTACAGAATTTTCTTTATCCATTCTTCACTTGTGAGTCATCAAGGTTGTATAAAGTTTCTTGCTGTTACAAATAAATCTGCTATGAACATAGTTGAGCAAGTGTCCTTGTGATATAATAGAGCATCCTTTGGGTATATGCTGGGCTTTAACATAGATTGATTCCAACTTTCAGAGAAACCATTACATTGACTGTAAACATTTGTACTGCCACCAGCAATGATGGAATGTTCCCCTTGCTCCATATCCTTGCATTGTGAGCTGTCACTCATGTGTTTGATCTTAGTCATTCTTACAGGTGTAAGATGGGATTTCAGAGTCCTTTTGATTTGCATTTCCTGTTGGCTAAAGATGTTGAACATTTCCTTAACAGTTTCTCAGCCATTTGAGAATCATCTGTTGAGAACTCTTTGTTTAGATCTGTCCCCATTTTTTATTGAATTATTTGATTTGTAGATGTCTGGTTTCTTGAGTTTTTATATATTTTAGAGATTAGCTCTCTGCCAGATGTGTGATTGGTAAAGATCTTTACCCACTCTGTAGGTTGTGATTTTGTCTTATTCATGATGTCCTTTGCCTTACAGAAGCTTGCAGTTTCATAACACCCTATTTATTAATTGTGGCTCTTAGGACTTTGCTATTAGTGTTATGTTTAAGAAGTTATTTCTTGTACCAAGGCATTCAACTTTATTTCCTACTTTCTATTTTATCAGGGTCAGTGCATGTGGATTTATGTTGAGATCTTTGATCAACTTGGACTTGAGTTTTGTGCAGGCTGATAGATATGGCTCTATTTGCATTCTTCTGTGGGTTGACATAGAGTTTCTCCAACACAATTCAATTTTAATCCTTTTAGAAATGTCCCACTGTTATCATCAAATTTTATATTTTGGCTTCCTTTAATATAATACACAATATTTTATATTTTTTAATATTACTTGAAGTGCCTTGTTTACATTTGTTTGATTTGCACAATATTCTATAAAGGTAGTAAATATTAAAATTCCTATTCTATATATAAAAGAAAAGGAAAATGTTTATGATTTTGTGTGAAGTAAACCCTGAGGACTGATTTCTGTCCCTCTTCCTATAGCTGGAATATGAAAACAGTAAAATCCAATCATAGTACAAATATATGTGATCTATTAATGCTCCTGAACTATAAATTTATCATACTATTTAACCTTTGTGTTGACTTCTGAAGAAATTATAATTGTTACTGTTTTATAACAATATAAGTTAAAAATTTCCCTGAGTTTTAAGACCTGCCACAGAAAAATAACAATAATATAAAAAAGAGGTATGCTTATTCTTCAATATTGTACAGATATTGTGCAGATATCCAAAACTATGAAGTTGTTTCACTGGATGCTCAAGATTTCATGATTTATTCTCTTTCTCATCCATATTTTACTTTGAGAGAACTTACACTGATGAATTCAGTCTTTTCTAAAATTTTACACAAGGGTGCTCTTGTGATCCAATGTGTGACCTTTGTCTCACATGAATGTGCAAATCCCTTTATCTTTTGCAGTGTTTTCTCTTCTTGCACCTGCCTACAGATAATCTAGACATCAAAATCTCAATAAAAACCTATGATTCTCAATAGTTAATAGAAATGCTTCTGAAAAAGAACAAAAATAGAAGCTGCTTCCCACTGACAGACAGTTCAGATTCATCACTCAAATTTTTCTGAAAGCTTAAAAATTTCCAAGTTTTAACCATCTCTATGTCCATCATGAGGAGAAGCATGAATCAGAAATATGCTCACTAATTTCCTCTGACTCCTTGAAGTGCCTGCAGCAAAAAGGAAGACAAGTTTGTCTAAAACTTGATTCAATTAAGAGACACCAACATTTGGGAGACAGATTACAGATGACTACAATAAACTGTTCAAATTTAAACATCAATATTTAAGCTAACCAGAGGGAAAGGAAATATAGACAGTAATTTACTTAGTTTCCTTTAGGAAATATGTATTTTAGATTTCTCACTGTTTTTCTAAATTTTGACCCACATCTCAACTCATTTATATTTCAAATTTATTTTGAATATTTTGCAGTTTTCCCTTTCCCAGATGGATATGTTCCAACAGTATATTCTGCTAATAATAGAAATAATTTAAATGTATAATCATATAATATTGAAAACTAGATCTAAAATATGAACAAAAGTTATAACTGATTATCATAAAAGTTGATTTTATTGAGAATTCAAGTTAACAAATTCCATTTAATACAAATTATCTAAATGAAGACAACTTTGTTTATATATGTATTCTGTTAAATATGCTAATGTACTTGTGTATTTTATGTTCTAATATTAAATGTGTGATAATATCAAGATCATAAAATGACATGTATACAAAAATTGTACTCTATACCAGAGAATCAAAACACGGTATAGATAAGGAAGTTCTATTGTAGAAAGCCAATAGAGTTTTCTGGTCTATTAGATGGTCAATAGACTTGGGATGGGAGCATCTATTTCACTTTCAGGTTAACCTGGTTGCCCATAGTTCTTTGTGTAATTTTGAAGCCCTGGAGCCATTCCATTTATATATTAGTATGTCCATTGGTGTCTTTATTTACAGCACCATTTAGAAAGCCATGTTGATGAGACTCAAGGCATAGTCTCTGACATTTCAAGAAGATACAGTATCACAGGAAATATCCTATTCTTCTGGTTCTCATAAATTTTCTACTCCTTCCTTAATATTCCCAAAGCTTTTGGTGCAAGTTTTCTGTTGTTTCTGTATCAGGTAGGACAGGGAAGTACACAATTTTTGTTCTCTGCATTTTGTTCAGTTGTGTTTTTCTGTACCGGTCTTTATCTGTTGCAAAGAAAAGTTTCTTTGATGAGGGATGAGAATTACATTTATCTCTGCATATATTGATAAGCATTTAGAGTGTAGTTAGAAATTATGGTGATTTAGTTTTGGCAAAGTGATGGTTATGTCTTCTCTCTAAATTTATGAGTTTACCAGATTTGAGTGATTGGCTAGGTTTCTAGTACCAAACATGGTTCTCTTTTATTGAGAGTGTGCCAATCCATTTAACAGCTGATGATTGCCAAAAAGGTATATATCCTGCTATTGTATCCTTGTGGTTATAATGCCATATTGTTGTGGTTCATGATCATCATAACTGTTTCTGAGAATTGTTTGTTTTCCTTCCTTGGAAGCTTGCATGACACTCTTTGGTACTATGAAAGCTAGTCCTCAGAGCGGAGGGATCAACCATTCATTTTGTGATTGCTTATTATATCAGCCTTAATTAATACAGGGCAAGATTAGATGCAACAAAACAATAATTCATATTCTTTAAGATGTTATGTGGATAAGAGGTAACCAGCATAGTGTATTTCTCTGGTAAAACTATTAGGAAGTGTGAGGTCATAAACTATAGTTTTCAATGGACCACTTTTTGTGTCTTCATAGCAGCTTCATTATTAACCCTAATTAATACAATTTCACAAGAGCCGCTGGTGCTTTCTATGTTACCAAGTCCCAGTTGTGAGTTCAAAAAATATATAAATAAAGACCATGAGGATACTGCACATGTTAAAGTATAAAATTGTAAGATTCCTAATGAGATTGTCAGATAGATGGTTAGATATTCACAGCATCTGGGGATGCATCACTCATAAACTGTGGGAGTCTACTCATTGGTCAGAGGAATGGAAAGTGAGTCATATCTCCATCCCTGGATGTGAGATGATACCTGGAACTGTTAACTGATAGTTACTAACTCTGCTTCCTGGATCCCCAATCCTTAGAAGGTTCCTGTGTTCTAAAGGATACTTTCTGATAGGAAAGAACTTAAAATTGCTCTACCTGTAAGAGTCTATGGAACTATACCTATTAATTGCCTAACCAAAAAAAAAAATGTCCGTTAGGAAAGTTGTGTCATCCAGACATATCAGTAATCTAATAAGACTTATCTATGTAAATCTGCATGATGGCCTCTCCATCCAGTGTCTACTCTTGCACTGTGAGAGTCTCCATTCTTCACTGAACTTTTTGGCTTCTACCTAGTCTCATGCATTGAGGGTATCACACTTTATTCTGTGGTAAACTCTATCTTCTACCAAGGCTCTTGGGGACAATAGATAACAAAGAGACAGAGAATGTTCTTTGAGGCTATAATATGTATTTTATGACATGGATGGACAGACAGACAAATAGAGAACAGTGTAGTGAGGATTCTAAGGAGAGTTCAAGCCCTATTACCAGAGGCAGAGAGCATGATGGTTTTATGAAGAAAGAAACCTAGCCCAAGGGAGATACAATAATCTGGAGGGTCTCTAAATAAAGGAAATCAGGGCCAATAAAGGCAGAAACATGAGTCTCTTCTACACTTTTCTAAAAATAGAGGAGAGGATATTTCAGAACATATGGCTGATGCCAGCCTCTTTAACTCCCAGGCAAGAGTCAGAGAAGGGGATATAGGAATGAAGTTGCATGGTCACCAATACCCCTTTGATATGACAAATGGGAGGTAGATCTTGGTGCTAAGATAGGTTTTCGCAAGGGACCCACAGATAATTTCTCAGAAGGGTACCTCTGTTTAGCTGTGATGGATGAGCTGTTACACACTATTGTGATCTGAGCAGCAGTTGGGTTATAACATTACATTTTAACTGTCTATCTATTTTAACTACATTTAACTCTCTATGTCTGATGCTTTGATGGAGATCACAATGGCAAAGTTAGTTGAGTGAAGTAAGGGCAAGAGCTTGGTGAAAAGATAAATGATTAATTACAGTCCACTCTTGAGTCCACAGCCCTTTATACACAGTAGCCTCAACTATAGGATTTCAGGACCAATATTTATCTCATTACAATGATAACGTTGATTTATTCTTGTTTATAGTAGTAATGTATTAAAGGCTGTGTGGCCCCTAGTAAGCAACCAATAATAGCTACTATTTGTTCCTTGGTGAAACTTATTGCCATTTGTGTCTACTTGAATCTGCCTAAATATCCAAAGTGAAAATCAGATAGTCAAATCAATTGGACCATTTCTGGCATTGGTAAGATGCTATCATTTTTTTAAAGTATAGATCATAAGAGTAGAGACAGCCCCTGCTTCTACTGTTATGAGTCCCAAAAAGAAGACCAAGCTACACAACTGTAACATATATGCAGAGGGCCTAGTTCAGTTCCATATAGGCTCTCTTGCTGTTGGTTCAATCTCTATGGGTCCCTGTGAGCCAAGGTTACGTGAATCTGTGGGTTTTCTTGTGGTGTCTTTGACCCCTTTTGGCTCCTACAAGCTTTCCTTCTGCTCCTCTACAGGATTTGTCTAATGTTGGCTGTGGGTCTCTTCATCTATTTTCTTCAGTTTCTGGATGAAGCCTCTCTGATGACAATTGGACTAAACACCAATTTATGAATATAGCAGCATATCATTGGGACATTTTTTTTTCCTACCGGGTTGCCTTATCCAGCCTTAATATGAAGGGAGGTGCCTAGTCTTACTACAACTTGATATGCCATATTTGGTTGATTACCATGAGAGGCCTGCCCTTTTTTTGGATATAAATGGAAGAGGAATGGATAGGGAGCACAAAAAAGTTATGGGGGCTGGGAGGAGAAAATTTAAATTAAAATTTTTTAAAAAGAAAAAAGAGAAAGAAAGAAGAAAAGAGCATATATTCCTTAGACCATGTAGTATGAGTCTCAGCTACCAAGAGAATAAGCAAGAATGGCTGTACTTCAGTAACTTTTGTTTATATATGCACATAGAAGCATAGAAAAAGTATCTAGGTTACAATGACAAATTTCTGAGTTGAGATTACCAAGTAATATAAGTATAATAAATACAGGCAGGCCTTTATTTCAACATTAGTGAGAATGTGTTCATCCAAATGTTTGATAGTTAATCTGGAGATATTTACTGGGAAATTGCTGCATCTAATGTTTCTCATGAAAATAATCTATATTCAATAAATTACCCAAACAATAATTTAATGTTGTACTATTTGTTTTCATTAATGGCTTATTTACTATATGCAACCATACCTTGCTACTGGATCCTAACCTGCTCCCTTGGGGAAGCGGGTGAGAAGGCATGGGCTGTTAGGATCCAGCAACATTTGGTGCCCAATATGGGGCTAGAAAACATGATCCTGAGATTAAGAGTCTCATTACAGGCCATGATCCAGCTCACAATCATACTCAACTCATCACTATTGAGCCATGAAGTTGAAGACATTCTGAAACCTGCCACAGAGCTGAGATATTGTTTGTGGACAATATTTTTCTATTGTCTTCTGTTTAAAAAGTGAACAGTGCATCATGAAATTAGGTGATTTTTTACACCTTTTATGATTACTAATTTGATGGAGTTTAAATGCTGTTTTCATTCTGCATTTGTCTAGTTCAATGCTTTGCTCAAAGTTAAGTGTTTTCAGAAAAGCATGGTTTGCATGTATTTTTTTTATAGTCCAAATTTTGATTGCTGAGAAGTTTCTATCATACAAAACCTCATTTAAAAGGTTTTCATACTGAATCCAGGGTATTCTGAAGACTGAAGCCTGTTGGTAAAATGCTACCAAATAGCAAAAAGCAACAATAAACAAGTCTGAATTTCACTGTTCTTTCTAAAATATTAAAAGCTTAATCAGAACCATTCTATCTGCCTGGACTGAGTCTACCAGGTTGATCTCAGTCCTTGGGGGAGGCTTTGCTCTGGAGGAGGTGGGAATGGGGAGTGGGCTGGGGGGAAGGGGAGGGGGTGGGAGGGGGGAGAACAAGGGAATCTGTGGCTGATATGTAAAACTGAATTGTATTATAAAATAAAATAAAAAAATATTTTAAAATAAAAATACTCACTTTCTTTCAAGAGTCCATGAACTTTCTCATACTCAATATACTTGCACTTAAGTGTTAAAATATACCATAACTCTATGCTGCTAGTATTAGAAGATAAATCTTTCCATACTAAAAAAGGTGGAAAAAAAGCAGATACCGCATGATCAGAATTCTGACAATGACAAAGAACTCTGACTGTACCTGTTGCTAAGCCCTCAGGCAGACTTCATCTTGGCTCATGAGGAAGTACATTGTGTGCATGCCTTGGCAACTCGTTTGAGTCAATATTCTCCACTTATGGATCTGTTTTACTACAATACCTGTGAAATGAAATGGTTCCAATATACTACTAGGATATCAAAATTCCTGGTTGTACAAGTCTTTATATAAAAAATATTCATCTTTAACCAACAGACATAATGCCAATATACTTTATGATATGTGGATGACAATGTCCAGGACAATGCATATATATGTATATGTATGGGTATGTATATATTACACACACACACATATATATCACATTGTTAGTTATATAAGGGTATATAAGGGATAATAATAAGAAAAAGTATATATATATACATTTCTTGTCAATTATATTTTATCTACATTAAGCTGAATTCATGAATGTAAAATTAACAGACAAGAATTTGCAAATTACTGGAAAACTGGTAATCATATGCCCTAAATTTTTACTCTGATAAGTTAATAAAATAACTATACTCTACTTGGTTAAGAATAGAATCACATCATATCTCTGAATGTACATTGGAAAGGTAGGAAAAAGAATGAAAGATGATAGTAATTAGAATTCCTGCATAATTAAATTCAAAATAAAGAAGATAAAATTTATAGTCAAGGACTGTGATTTGGCTCCCAACAACAACAGGGTGGCACATGATCATCTGTAACTCCAGTTCCAGAGATCCTATTACATCTTTTGACTTCTGTGGAAATCAGGTATTCTTGTTGTGTACATAAATATGTGCAGGTAAAACAGTCACGAAATTAAATAAATAAATCAACATATCTCTATCTATCATCTATCTATCTATCATCTATCTATCTAGATATATAGAAGATATATAGATATATATGAGACATCTTGAAAATGATCTGGAAAAAGGTGAGACTTTATCAGAGGATCCTATCATATTTTTTAGTCTATTAATGGGATCAAGCATATTGAATCTGCAAAGGAAACATAATATGCTATGTATGTATTAATTCACCAGAACTCAGTCCATGTTTTAGAACATCTGTATTTCCTTTGCATATAACATCGTTACTGTAAATGAAAGTTTATGAAGAGAAGCTATGTCCAGTGCTTAACAAAAAAATCATGGAAAGTATTGCTGCATTGCTAGAGAACAATGGACAGGTTGGAATTTCAGTACTGTGTAGCGACTGGAATTTTGTAGGTTCAAAGACACATAACTTTATTTTGGACTAGTTTTAGTATTCTGGGACAGTCAATCCTTGCTTCATTCTAAATTAACATTTTGTGGTAATAAAAACGTCTTAGAAATTATTCACTTAGAACTAACATCTTGTGATAATAAATAAATCCCCTTAAAATGTATTAACTTATCAAAACACTAGCCTACCGATCAAAGAGCTCAGAATGACATCAGATTTTATCTTGGGTCTGTAGAATAGCTCTCTTATCTCATTGAACTTGTCTCTCTAGTGTACCCACCAATGTATTTTAAAGTTCCTTTAATTTAGGGCTTTCTTTGTTCTGTAAAGCTATAAAAGTCCTGAAAAACTGCTTCTGCATTGGAACATGAAATTTGGGCTAACCAATTCATGTTCTCTGGCCATGGTCACTCAAAATTGCCCCTAAATTAACTCTCTCTTATTTTCTTTAAAACGAGACCTGTTGTTTTCACATTGACATTACTAGTGTTCCCATCAGAACCAAATCAAGGCAATGACATATGGCTATAAAAGCATGAAAGTAAAAATAAACAGCACAATATTTTTAAAACACTATATCATATTTATATCCACCAAATAATGTACTCACACTAATGGAGACTGTCATCACATCCTTTGAATAAACCTTTATCAGTTTCTTAATTTTATTCAGTTAAACAAATTCTAATGGACATAATGAAATAAGACAACACAGGACTCAGACAGAACCATCAAGACCATCTGATCTCTGCCAAAAGTGCATATATTGGAAAAAACAACACTATCTTAAATAAATGGTACTCAAATGCACGGGTGTTTATATAAAGAAGAATACTAGATGTGCATTTCTTATTATAAAAAACTCAGAATGGTGGGAGACTTAAATGTATGATTTGAAAATTTGAATTAATAAAAACTAACATAAGGAAATTTTTTAAAGATTTTATTGGCAATGACATTTAGACAATAATGCAAATAAAAATAAAATAAGAACAAAGGTAAACAAATGAGATCCTACTGAACTGAGAAATTTCTATGTGCTAAAATAAAGCACAGAATAAAGGAAACACCTACAGAGTGGTAGGGCATATTTGCAAACTCTTCATCCTGAAAAGAATGTATATTCATTATACATTAAGAACTCAAGTATTATTGAATATTATAAAATACTTTCATTTTAATATTGACAAATGACCTAAATGGACAAATCTCAAATTAATAGATACACACAAAAACAATTAATATATGTAAATATTCCAACTTTTTTCATATTACTGTTCTAGCCCACTAGGTTTCCTAGTGGCTGTACCGAGCAGGGCTGCATGGGAGGTTGATTGGACTGTGGGCCTCGGTACCAGATGTTTGTAAGGGTCTAACTAGCAAGGGGGAGGTCTTTTGTTCCACCCCTTGGTATTGTTATAAATAGACCCTTCAAATAAAGTTCTGGGCCCATTTGGATAAGGATGTAGGCCCACCCAAGTCTATCCTGTGTTTTCTGTCCCCTCTCTATTTCTAAGTCTCTTATTCCTCATTTCTCAAGAGTTCCTGTGGTAAATAAGTATCGGGGCTGGTCCCCTACATATTACATATCAAGAGACTTCAAATCAGAGTCATAATATCATCTTACTCCAACTATAATGTGTACTGTCAAAGTTAAAATGAAAATCAAATTCTATCAAGGAAGAAGAGAACTGAACCTCTACTACACTGTTGTCAATAATACAAATAAATTTGGAATTATTGGGAATATGTGGATGTTTCTCAAATACCACTATTACATTTGTCCTTTGATTCAGCTCTTAAACACGTCTATATGTATGTAAATTCATAGAATCTGCCTCAAAGACATCCTTTCACTCTCATGTTCATTGTTGCACTATTTGTATTATTAGTGGTATTAAGAATATAGCTTACTTCTATATTGGATAATTACTCCATCTAAAAATATTATCTTTATTTTTACTTCAACACTGATGAATATCAACAGCTGCAGAACATTATGCTCAGTAAAATAAGATTGACACAGCAACAAAGAAATGACAAAAATGCTCTGTAATCTGACTCATGTCAGAAGGCAAAAACTGATCTCATAGAAGCAGAGAGTAGAATAGTAGTCACAAGAGTATCAGAAATATAGGAAGAACTACAATAGAGGACAGTAAATCACAATGAAATACAGTTGGATGGGCAGAGTAGTTTTACTGTTCTGTAGAACAATAAGGTGAGTGTAGCTTACAAAAAAGTTACAATGTGTGTATGTGTGTGTGTGTGTGTGTGTGTGTGTGTGTGTGTGTGTGTGTGAGTGTCTATGTGTGCATGCTAATGTGTATGAATGTATGTGTAAGTGCTTGTATGTATGTGTGAGTGCCTGTGTGCATGCAAATGTGTGTGAATATGTGTGTGAGTGTGTATGGGTGTGAGCCTAAATGTGAAGATCAGAAAACAGTTTTCTAGAGTTGATTCTCTCCTTCAGCCTATATGTGGTTTCCAGGGTTAGAACTCAGGTCCCCAGGCTTTCACTACAAGCACCTTTACTCATTGAGCCATTTCCTTAGTTCCTATTGATGATGTATTTTATAAAGAAGATGAAGATTGGAATTGAAGGTTTACCACAAAGGATTTATAAATATTTACTAAAACAGAAATACCAGTTATCCTGATTTGACTAGCACACATTGTATACATGCACCAAATTATATTGTATCCCTAAATATGTCCAATTCAGTAAATGTAAATAAATAAGTAAATGTGTTTAATTTTCATCCACAGTTATTCCAATGCAGTCAGCACATCTTGTGTGAATAATTTATATCCAAACACCAGTAACCTTTACATGCTATCCAGAATGTTTTATCTCATTTTTCTAGCATATTTATGAGATCTTAACATTCAAAGTATACTTTTGAAGTCAATGAAGTGACTCATGTTAAATGTTACATAAATTTGTCAGGAGGTAATCAGCTACATAAACATTGACACCATGTCATTCATGGTCCCCACATTGAAAACTCACACATATACAAAAAATAACATGAATTTTAAAGAATATAAATTTTAATTTTAACATTTCATCAGGATATTTCATAACATTATGTTCATTGTAATAAGTACATTTAGAAAGAAATGTGTTTTTTATGTCATGCTATTCTTTTATTTTGGAAGATAACCTTTATCATTCTCCCAATACCTGCAGATCATAAATGCAGAGAGAAAAACCTCATGTGAAGAAGTATTTGATCAATATATATCAGCACAAAAAATGCTTCAAATTTCTTAATATGCATGGAAATTATACTTTCTGTGACACAGATTAGTTGATACTATCTTTCAAAAATTGTGAGTTACTCAAACATATTTTTTTTAATCTAACAACAGAATGAGATCTGCTTAATGAATCATGTCATGGATGTTTAACAGAGGAGATTGGCTTCATTGTTGCTGGCAGCAATATCTGCCCAGTTTTGATATTCAGTTTCAATAATGATTTAGTCTAAGAAAACCAGACTGCTCAAACTAAAGGGACCACACCTGACTCTGTAAGATTGATTTGTCCCAGTCGCTCTTTTGAATTTACTTAAATATCATATTTGTATCCTAAAAACTTGTCTTCAATGTTGTTTTTTCTAGATGTCTTTTCTGTGGTAGTGGAGATTGGACTCAAGACCTTCTAATATTCTAGCTGTAGTACTGAGCTATATCAGCTTAGAAACTATTTCTAACTACATGACACACTTAGCCTTAGACAGGTTGATGGAAGAGATAATCATCATCATGCACTGGAGTAATTTCTGCAGAAACCCTTCCAATTTCTTACAACATAGAATGTAGCCTAGCAATAATTATTCAATCCAGAGACATTATGAGCTTAATAGTGAGTTAATCAAAGCAAAAGTCGAGCTAAAATTACATCATAAAATTAATGAGATGGCATCTTGAAAATGACCAAAGCTTTCACTGTGAAATTAAGTCACAAATGAAAACTGGATGTGCTGCCTGGGATCCATTTATTTTCATGCTGTTATAATGTCATTTAACTTTTGATTTTGATTTCATTCATCATTTCTCTCTCTCTCTCTCTCTCTCTCTCTCTCTCTCTCTCTCTCTCTCTCTCTCTCTCCCTCTCTCTCCTTTCTCTCACGTGTGTGTGTGTGTGTGTGTGTGTGTGTGTGTGTGTGTGTGTGTGTGTAGGGGCATGGAATAGGGTGTATGTTTACCATGGCACATGTTTGGAGGACAGCACAACATTCAAGAGTTCATTCTTTACTTCCACTGTGAGTTCTCAGGATTAAATTCAGGTCCTCAGGCTTAAGTGTCAAGTGTTATCTGTCACTGAGCTGCCTCCACAACCATGTAATGTCATTTCTTCATGATAATTTTTCTGAAAAGGATTTTTTTCCACTTTACTTACACAGAAAGGAGTCATATATAATAGGGGAGGAATTAAATGTCAGTTTTATTTCTGAATAAAGTTCACTTGCAGTTCAAAATATTGGGAGGGGGGAGAAAGAAGCATAGATACTAGGTGCTCAAGTGTTGTTAATTGCCTCTTTTCAACTTACTAGTCAGTCTCTTTGTTACAGACAGCTAGTGTAGGTGGTAGTTATTTGGGGAGGCAGAAATGGAAGGTTAGACACAAGTCATTGTGCTGCATTTCATGATCATTTTGTGCTGTCTGACATTTCTCTGTATTGACTCCCACACTGCAAATTGAGCTTGTAACAGCATGTGTCCTACAGGGTCCTTGGAAATCCAAGCCAAAACATGCAAATAAAATACTTGTGTACAGCTCTGAATCCATTTGAATAATTGCTCATTACTCACAAACTTAGTCATAGCAAATAACTAATAACAAGCAATAAAGTAAATTTTGATTTTACATGAGTCATATATGTTACAATCATTTCAATTAAAAATCAATAGCAAAACCTTCCACTTGTTGTCCAAAGTGAGTTCTTAAAATATATTAAAATCGTAGCCATTTAACTTCTTTGCTGCATTTTCTGTTTATTTCTATTATTTTCTGTGTAAAACTGTAAGTTTGTACTCTAACCATGGACAAAATAGACATGCCAGTGTTCAATTAATATCTATGCTTACAAAGAATATTAAAGAGAAATTTACTTCAGGGGAAGCTTTACAATTACAGCTTTGTAATCTCACTTCTCTAAGCTTTTTAAAAAATCTATTGCATCTTTGATGATAATGATTATCATTTATGTCCACACAGCATATTGGAGATTTTCTTTCTTATTCTGTCTTCAGTTGTAAGATCCCAACTCAGAGGGACATAATGAGTGTCTGAATGTATCAAAGGAACATAGAAGAGAAAAGAAAAGCACAAATACCTCTGTCTATGTAAGAATATTTTTAAAAGTCAAAGAATAGAAAATAGATTCATGACATTTGGAGCCACGATACTACCTTGGAAGTTAATGTCAAGCAGTGACACCTGAATTTAAAGATTGGTCACTCCTTTTTCCTTTATCTCTGGAGAGAAAATATAGAGAATAAGGTTTCT
This sequence comes from Peromyscus maniculatus bairdii, assembly GCF_049852395.1. Classification (NCBI taxonomy): domain Eukaryota; kingdom Metazoa; phylum Chordata; class Mammalia; order Rodentia; family Cricetidae; genus Peromyscus; species Peromyscus maniculatus. The sequence goes on along the minus strand of NC_134862.1, from coordinate 27,016,534 downwards.
CCCGTATATCCAAGTTGTTGAGAGTCAGAAAAGCCTTGAATGGTCAAAACTCCATTTAAAATTGTGTGCCTTTTTATATCATCACTAGTACAGATATAAGCAGGCTTAAACCTGCTTTTGTTACAAAACACTGGCTCAACTAGGGTGGTGACTCAGTAGGTAAAGTGCTTGGCATGCTATCATGAAGACCTGAGTTCCAAACCTGTTAAGTCCACAGATAAACCAAATGAAGAAAAATACTCTCCTGATTCCAGTGTTAGAGGAAAGAGACAAGATGCCTGGAGTGTACGAATCCCTGAGCTCCAGGGTTATTTAGGGACACTGTCTCAACAAATGGCATGATAGCTCTATGGTGGAAGGTGTATGTCAACAATTCTGATATAGCCTTACTTTGATCCCTGCCACCCATGTGATGGTTGGAGAGAAATGACTTTTACAAGTTGTTTTTTGACTTCAACATGCACTCCATATCACACAGGTCTCTGCACAAATTCACACTTCTGTACACACACACACACACACACACACACACACACACACACAAACGCTGATAAAAAATATAAATTAAACAGTACAGAGTAATAAAGGAGGGCATAAAACATTTACCTCTATCTTTCAAATGTTAAATTCACACACACACACACACACACACACACACACACACACACACACACTTCACTAATAAAGGCATTTACTCTTTACTTATGCCTGAAATATTTGATGTGCAACTAAAAGCAGGGTGAAAAGCTTAGCCTCTGTAAGCTTACTGTTCATTTTTCCTTTGCTAATTTAAGCATGGCATATTCCTGTTTAATTGTGCACATATAGATGTCAATTATCAAAAAAAATGTTCATTTAGAGCAGGTAACCCCTTGCCTTTTAAGATTGAAGGCATCAAGATAAAAGTAGCTGACAGTCTTTAGATAAGACAGACATTGTAGAGCATTACTTTCAACATATTCTTTCCTTTAACTACTGTAGCATGTATTTTAATTGGTCTCAATAATAAAAACATGGTGTAGCTAGAGTTTTCCGGCCTTGCCCACAGTCAGGACAAATCTCTGTCACCCGCCAGTCCCACAGCCGCTCAGACCCAACCAAGTAAACACAGAGACTTATATTGCTTACAAACTGTATGGCCGTGGCAGGCTTCTTGTTAACTGTTCTTATATCTTAAAGTAACGCATTTCTACAAATCTATACCTTGCCACGTGGCTCGTGGCTTACCAGCATCTTCACATGCTGCTTGTCCTGGCAGTGGCTGGCAGCGTCTCCTTCTGCCTTCCTGTTCTTTTATTTCTCCTCTGTTAGTCCCGCCTATACTTCCTGCCTAGCCACGACCAATCAGGTTTTATTTATTGACCAATCAGAGCAACTTGACATACAGACCATCTCCCAGTACAGCCAAGTGCAGACCATCTCAGACACCTGCACTCAGGCCCATGGTCCTAATCATCCTCTATGCAAACCTGCTGGGTAATGCCACAAGGAACCCAAGAAGGGCTCCCACAGGACATACATTAACATCCCACAGCACTTCCCTTTTTTTTTTTAAAAAAAAGGAAGGTTTTAACTTTTACACATCTCCAAAGCCAGCTTGGTATATTTGGGAATTTGGGCGTAGCTTCTCTTACTACTTCCTGCTAGAGGGGGGCGCCGTATCTTATGGGGACACAAAGAATATTTAAGGATCATGGAGTAGTCCGTGAGGCTGTATCGTCTGAGCCAGTTGCCTTGAAACAATTCTGGATGTTGAATCATCTGGGCCATGGTGTCATCAGAGACCTTTCAGGTGGTCTTGGCTGGTCAAACTTGATGTATCTTAATCTGGAACAAATCCATAGCCTCTGGCTTTCTGTAGAAACAAAAGCAGAATCTCTTTTCCAAAGCAAAACATCCTTAGACATAAATTTCAAAATTGAAATGCCTTTAAAATATACACATTGATTTAACTGAGCAGTCTTTACAATCAAATGTCTTTCTGCAGTTAAAAATCCCAAAGACAATATAATCCAGACTCTCTGTGTGATATCCATCTTTACATGGCTTATTTTTTATATTACTTTTACTTTCTCTTTAAAGACTTTATTATTTTAAAACTTTCTATTTCTTTATATAACTGTCTATGTTCCTTTTCCTCTCTCTTCCAAGCCTATGTACATTTTTACACACATTGTAAAGCATTTAAAGTCTTGTTCCATCTGAATCTGTCTTATTGTGAATCTATTGCTTTAAACTGCAGCATTTGTAAGACTGAAACAGCGCTATGGCTGCTGGCTCTGCCCACCTCAGCTTCCCAACATGGCCGTGGTACGTTTACCGCCAGCTCTGGGAGCTATCATGAGTCTATGCTTTTATCCAAGCAGCATGTAGTCCAGAAACCTTTTTTGTTTTGTAACCAGCAAAGGCTAAATCCACCACGCAGCTTAATGTGCCACTTGCAGAGGCCTCATTTCTGCCTTACTGCAGGTTAAGCGCACACAACAGGAACCCGCCAGTAACTCAAACTGGCAGCTGCCGCTCATTTGAGAGAGACAATTAGGAACTGTTTTTAGCTCCGTTTTAGAATCTTTTTTCTCAGGTTTTAGGTAGAAACTCTTGCCAACACGTTGGGTGCCAATTGTTGCTAGAGGGCTTCTCTCCAGGTTCCCCAAGCCCCGCAGTCCCACAATCCACATAAAAAATAATCACTCAGATGCTTATATCACTTATAAACTGTATGGCCATGGCAGGCTTCTTGCTAACTGTTCTTTTATCTTAAATTAACCCATTTTTATAAATCTATACCTTCCTACCTGGCTGGTGGTTTACCGGCATCTTCACATGCTGCTTGTCCTGGCAGTGGCTGGCAGCGTCTCCTTCTGCCTTCCTGTCCTTTTATTTCTCCTCTGTTAGTCCCACCTATACGTCCTGCCTAGCCACGACCAATCAGGTTTTATTTATTGACCAATCAGAGCAACTTGACATACAGACCATCTCCCAGTACAGCCAAGTGCAGACCATCTCAGACACCTGCACTCAGGCCCATGGTCCTAATCATCCTCTATGCAAACCTGCTGGGTAATGCCACAAGGAACCCAAGAAGGGCTCCCACAGGACATACATTAACATCTCACAGCAACATGGTGTCATATATCAGAGTAAATGCTGGAGGATCATAGAAGTCAAGGAGCCAGCCACTAGAAAGATTTTTTTACATGTACTGAATCATCAGACTGAAATAGAGCCCGAGCTCCTGTCTCTTCTCACCTTATATTGCTGTCTCTGCCTGGCTCTGTTTCTCTTTTAGATTCATTCAATCTCATGTGGCTTTGAAATCCTGATCCTCCTGCTTCCTCCTCCCAAGTGATGGAATTAAAGGTATGTTGTAGATGTAACCAACCGTCTTATTAAATAAGAAACACAGAAACAATGTAAAAGAGAAAGCCGAGAGGTCAGAGCTCAGAGCTAAAATCTCATCCTTCCTCCTGCTGTCCCAGCTTCCCAAAAGAGAGCTATTTCCTGTGTGTAAGTCAATTTTCCAGTCATTCTGCCTTCTCATTGGTTGTAAACCCAAACACATGACTGCCTCATATCTGTCTGAATGTACAGCCCCCTAGGTCTTAAAGGCATATGTCTCCAATGCTGGCTGTATCCCTGAACACACAGAGGTCTATGGGATTAAAGGCTTGTGCCACCACCGCCACACTCTTGCTATGGCTCTAATAGCTCGGACCCCCGGGAAACTTTATTTATTAACATACAATCAAAATCACATTTCAGTACAATTAGAATACCACCACATTTCCCCTTTTCTATTTTAATAAAAAGAAAAAAAGCAAAAGGTTATAACTAACAAAAGAAAAACTATATACAAAAGTACAATAACTATATACAATATATACAAGTAATAAATACCTAAACAGGTATTTGACAAATCAGAGAAAATAATTCCATTATCTATCCTATTTTGGTAAATCCAAGATGAATCTAATACACTTTCTATCCTAATTAATTTTCAACTATAACTAACTAATCTTCAACCATAACTAACTGATCTTCAACTCCCTCAGAGACCCAAGAAGGGAATAATATTAGCTAACAAAAATAAAAAACAGGAAGTGCATGCAAGCAACTTCCAAAAAATTTGTGAGTTGAAAGAAGCAGCCAGCTGCCTGGGCAGTCACCTGAGGTTTCTCTGCAGTGTTGGGGCATCATCTTCAGCCTATAGGCTTATTGTATCTGACAGAATCATTTGTGAAGTAGGATGTACACACGGTCAACAGTTCAACCTCACATTGGGTGAGAGCAGTCCATGTACCAGAAACACCTGAATTCCACTAGTGTCATGTCATGATTCAGGATTTTAAATTCTGGAAATTGTTGACAGTTTTTTAATTCAGCTGTTCATTCTTCTTGGCTGTGTATATATGGCTTCATCTCAGCATCCCCTTCTTTTCCACATCCCTCTATTAAATGCCAGTCTACTTTCAAGAGGCATGAGCTTTCAGCTGCTGTTCCATTGTACAGCAGAAGCCATCGGCACTCTGCCTGTTAAGCTGCCTTCGAAGAAAAGGGCACCTTACCCTTTCCGGATGCGAAGGCCACTTCAGGGATGGGGCCATATTATCCTGGCCTCAGAAGATGCCATTTGATAAAGCCATAACCACACTTGTTTTGGCAAGAATGAGTAGGACCTTGTTTCGTGTTCTGTCTCTCCATTTTGTCCTGTTGATTCGAGGATACTTTGTTGTCCAGTGGCTAACTTTTGCCACAATGAAAGTTGACTCCATATGCAGTTTCTTCAATGCCCATATTTTCTCTGAAGTAGATTGGTACTGCCAGGAGCCGAAATGTCTCGAAAAAGACAAATTTTCTAAGTTATTAAAACATTTTAAATGCCATATTCTGTAGATCTCTGAAGGGTTTCAAGATGACCTGTCTAAAACATCCCTGCTCAATTTTTAAAACATATCTAATATGACTACAAGTTGTATTGTAATGTCTAACTACTAACTTTCATTTCTTTATATCCTAATAGTTGGTAATAATAACATTCAAGGATCAGAAATTTGCATTACATTGTTAAATGAATGGTATAAATACAGTTAGAAATATACATATAGCATTTTCTAACAATATCCGTTTCAAATTTGTATACAATATAAAACAATCCAATCCAATGAAAAGTATTTAAAACTAGTAATTGTCTTTTACATTTCTTTCTTTTTTTTTAAAACAAGAACCTTAAATCTAATCTCCTTTGCTTAGCCTTTTTCCTAACCCTTGACAATAACTTGTAACCAACCCCCCTAAATACTGAAAATTATCCCAGACCCAAAACCCATTAAAAAGACCAAAAAGACACACGCCCCACACCACCTCTTTGGGAATGTGGGCATCGTATTCTTAAAATTGCTTCCTGCTGGGTATGGGCGAAGTTTTCTTTATCCTGAAAGAAAAATTTTAGGTTAATTGTCAAATTCTAGGAAAGGTAACTATATCTTTCATTATCCAGTCTGTGTATAATGCCAAAGTTCAGGGTTTATCTCAAGTCCTTATTCAAGTAGTCTTTGAGACTGGATCATCTCAGCTAGTCATCTAAAAAATTGCTCTGAGCACCTTGTAGTTCAAAGCTGATCTGTGGATGATGTTTGTCAGCTTAATGATATTATTATTGTCCACGTGGAATTGTTGTTGTTGTGGGGCCCCATCTTCTTTCTGGAGACTTCAGTTGATGTTAGGCTTGGCTGAGATTTCCTGCAGAAAACTGATAAGAGACTCGAACACAAAAACATATATATGCAGATAGCCTTTTTTCTAGAATTAGTTAGTACTCTATATGACCATTCATATCTTAACAAAGTTTAAAATGTATATATATATATATATTAATCTTGTAAATTTTGATATAAAATTTATACCTTAAGAAGAGTTTAAAGAATCAGAATAGAATCAAAGAGTTGAGATTAGTAATAGAATAGTCCCTTAATTAATTTTGCTCTTGTCCTGTACCATAGCAGAAGATGGCTCTTTTATTCTGGCATGATACAGGGAGTTTGCATTTTCCTTTTAACAACATGCTTGAGTTTAAAGAAGGAGAGAGCCATTCTCCAACTCCAAAGTCAGCTTTAAATTTTAATTGAACTGGGACTATTAGAAGACCAATAGTGTTAAATCTTTAGAGAAAAGCAGAAACAAACATTTAGGAAGACATAAAATTTTTTAGATAATATATACCCATACACGGTTTCATTCTGTTTCTTGGGATAGATGATTTGTCCCTTTTCTTCAGTTGTCTCATTTGTCCAGTGTTCTTCAGATTCCTTAACTTTCATTCTCCTAAAAGACAAAAACAAAAACCTTTCCCCAAGACTAATTTTGGGGATGTTTCCTTTTGGCAAGTTATTATCTGATTAAATGAAAAAGCATGTGTTACTGGTACAAGTTAGTTTAAATTGGATGTTCATGCTGGTTTATAAACTATCACCTCCTCTACTTAAGAGGTCTCTCTTGTTCAAATCGAACCTTTATCAATTTTGATGGTACCCACAGCTTATCTTCTCCTGTAGAAACAAAAGCAAAACCTCGTCCCCAATGTAATACATACCCTGGTTTCCATTCTGAGGTCAGCACATCCTTAAAGTATATAGGCTGATTTAATTCTGTAGTTTTTTCTATTATCCAATGTCTCTCTGCAGCTGTTGTTCCTTTCTCATTGGCATTCAGAAAATTCAAAGTTAGAAAAGCATTATGCAGTCTATTTCTGGGAGTTTTTGTTACCCATTTCTGTTTATTTAGCATATCCTTTAGAGTTCTGTTTGATCTTTCTATTACTGCTTGACCTGTAGGATTATGTGGTATGCCTGTAATATGCTTTATATTGTAATAAGCAAAAAACTGTTTCATTTTAACAGAGACATATGATGGAGCATTGTCAGTTTTGATTTGTGCAGGTATACCCATAATGGCCATAACTTCTAGCAAATGAGTGATTACAGAATCAGCTTTTTCGGAACTCAAAGCAGTTGCCCTTTGAAATCCTGAATAAGTATCGATAGTGTGGTGTACATATTTCAATTTTCCAAATTCTGCAAAGTGAAACACATCCATTTGCTAGATTTCATTTCTCTGAGTACCCTTTGGGTTACATCCTGCTGGTAATGGCGTTTGATTGTAGAAAGAACAAGTAGGACATTTCTTTACTATTTCTTTGGCTTGTTGCCAAGTTATGGAAAAGTCCTTTTTTAAACCTTTACTATTAACGTGATTTTTTTTATGAAATTCTGAGGCCTCCAAAACATTTCCTATCAATAATTTATCAATCTCATCATTGCCTTGTGCTAGAGGGCCTGGCAGACCAGTATGGGATCGAATGTGAGTTATATATAAAGGATGATTCCTTTTCCTGATTGTATCTTGTAATTGAATAAATAATGAAGTTAATTCTGAAGCATCAGGGATAAATTCTGCAGTCTCAATATGTAACACCACTCTTTCAGCATACTGAGAGTCAGTTACTATGTTGAGAGGTTCTGAAAAATCCATTAATACCAACAGAATAGCATACAATTCTGATTTTGAACTGAATTATACGGACTTTGAACCACTTTATTTAAATTTTCTGATTTGTAACCTGCCTTTCCTTCTTTGTTGGCATCTGTATAAAATGTACGAACTCCAGATATGGGTTTTTGCTGTACAATTCGAGGCAAGATCCAATCAGCTCTCTTTATAAGATCAATTCTATTGCTTTTGGGATATTTGCTGTTAATTTCTCCCAAAAAATTACTGCAAGCTCTTTGCCAAGGTTCACTTTCTGTCCATAATTTTTCAATGTCCTCCTTAGTTAATGGTACAACAATTTCTGCTGGGTCTATGCCTGTTAATTGACGAAGTCTCATTTTTCCTTTGTAAATCAAGTCAGAGATTTTTTCCACATAAGTTTTTAATTTTTTATTTGGTTTATTTGGTAAAAATATCCATTCCAATATAATATCTTCCCTCTGCACTAATATTCCAGTAGGAGAACGCCTAGAAGGTAAAATAACCAAAATGCAATCCAGCTTTGGATCAATACGATCCACGTGTCCTTCATGCACTTTCTTTTCTACCAAGGCCAATTATTTCTCAGCTTCAGGTGATAATTCTCTCAGACTATTTAAGTCCTTGTCACCTTCTAAGGTTTTGAACAAATTAGTCAGTTCAACATTTTTTACCCCAACAATAGTTCGTAGATGAGAAATATCTCCAAATGATCTTTGAAAGTCATTAAGAGTCTGTAGTCTATCTCTCTGAATTTGCACCTTTTGGGGTCTAATTTTTTGTAGCTCTATTTTATATCCTAAATAATTTATAGATTCTCCTCTTTGTATCTTTTCAGGAGCAATTTGTAATCCCCAGCAAGGCAAAATTTTCTTTACTTCTTCAAACATTCTTTCTAAAGTATCTGCATTTGAGTCAGCAAGTAAAATATCATCCATATAATGATAAATTATAGATTTAGGAAATTTTTTACGTATCACTTCCAATGGCTGTTGTACAAAATATTGGCACAGAGTTGGGCTATTCAACATTCCCTGTGGAAGGACCCTCCATTGAAATCTTTTAACTGGTTGAGAATTATTATAAGTAGGTACTGTAAAAGCAAATCTTTCTCTTTCTTTTTCTTGTAAGGGTATTGAAAAGAAACAGTCTTTTAAATCAATAACTATGAGAGGCCATCCTTTTGGTAACAGAGTAGGCAAAGGCATCCCAGATTGTAGAGAGCCCATTGGCTGAATTACTTTGTTAATTGCACTAAGGTCTGTTACCATTCTCCATTTACCAGATTTCTTTTTAACAACAAATACAGAAGAATTCCAAGGGCTGGTTGATTCTTCAATATGCTGAGCATTTAACTGTTCTTCTACCAGCTCTTCTAAAGCCTGGAGTTTCTCTGTTGTTAAAGGCCATTGTTGGACCCATACAGGCTTGTCTTTTAACCATTTTAAAGGTAGAGCTGTTGGTGTCTTTGGAAGATCATCAGTTATTGTGCCCTCTTCTTGTATAATATGGATGGCTGGTGACCACTCATTAGAACAATATCTTCTAATATTTCTCTCAGTAACATGTGCTAGTTTATGATTTGTTTTCTGAGATTGGAGGGATGTTAATCTGAGTATTCCATTGTTGCAACAAGTCTTGACCCCACAGGTTCATAGTTATGTTAGCCACATATGGTTTTAATTTTCCTCTCTGTCCTTCTGGACCTATACATTCACATTCGAGCCATCTTGCACTCTGTTTCACCTGAGATAATGTCCCAATTCCTAACAGTTGAATGTTTACCTCCTGAAGAGGCCAAGTTGGATGCTAAAATTCTGGTGCAATTATGGTAACGTCCGCACCTGTGTCTACTAGACCAGACCACAAAACACCATTTATTTTTATCGTTAATTTTGGTCTTTGTTCATTAATAGAAGTTTGCCAAAAAAAATTTCTTTATGTTTTCTCCTGAATTTTCTATTCTCTCTGTTTCATCATCCTGACCAGCATGATTTATTCCAATAGTCATTTGGTTATTTAATCGCTCTCCAGAGCAGGGATTTCCTCTATGGCTGCAGGAAAGGTTTGAACTGGATTTGCAATGGGGGCCTGCGCGAGGCCCCTCTGGGAGTTTCCCAGAGACTGAGGCAAAGGATGACCCTGTCTGTCCTTTGTTGATCTACATTCGTTGGTCCAGTGTTTTCCCTTACCACACCTTCTGCATACTCCAGAAGGAAGGGGCATTCTGTTGCCATTGTTCCTTGAAGAAACATTGTTTCTGGGAATGACCTGTCTACAGTCCCTTTTCAAATGTCCTTGCTTTCCACATCCAAAACATCTAACACTCCTCAAACCTTTTGAAATTACTTCTCTTACCCACGTATCATCATGCTCATCAAACTCAACATTAATTGTTTCTCTAATCCAATCTTCCATAGGTGCAGATCTTGCCCTTAATGGCCTGATTATTCTTTTGCATGCTGCATTCACATTCTCAAAGCCCAAAGATTCAATTATTGCCTTACCAGCTTCTGAATCCGACACCATTCTCTTTACTGCTGAAGCCAGTCTTTGTAAAAAATCTGTAAAAGACTCTTTTGGGCCTTGCATCACCTTTGTAAATGACTCAGATTTTTTTCCTGGTTCCTCAACTCTGTCCCATGCATTCAAGGCTGCCGTTCGACATAAAATTATGGTTTGGACATCATATAAACATTGTGTTTGTACTGAAGCATATTGGCCTTCTCCAATAAGCTGATCCTGGCAAACTTGTATTCCTTTATCCCTCCATTGTTTTTCTATGTTTTCAACCTCCTCCTTAAACCAAGTCAGAAATTGAAGTCTCTGGCTGGGTTCCAGAACACCTTGTGCAAGTTCCCGCCGGTCCTGTGGTACTATCCTATTATATGTTGACCAAGAGTTTAACATTTGCTTTACATATGGGGAATGCATGCCATAAGATACTATTGCCTCCTTAAACCTTTTTAAATCCAACATTTCAATTGGAGCCCAAATATTTTGTGTATCCATTTGATCAGGCATCTGCTGTATGGTTACAGGATAAATTAAGGGTGACTGTGTGAAAACAGGCTTTCTTTCTGTAACCTTATGATCCAGACTTGAAACAACTTCACTGTTAATTTCTTCTGTCTGAATTTTTACAGGTTTAACAAGTTCTTCTAAAGCTGTTATCCTGGCACTTAAATTGACTATCTTTTTATATATTAAAATGTGGATTAGCATAGTGATAAGCTGCATAATTCCACCAATACTAATATTATATAGTTGTTCCATTGTCAGACTGCCTAAAATTTCGAACAAAAACCAATTTTCTTCCAATGTATACAAAAAAAACCCCATTTTTTTTTAATGTGGAAAAAAATTCTCTTTTAGATAGTTTCCTTTAAAATATCTGATATGTTATGACTTACCAAATCTGCGTAGAACAGTAGAAATCCGAGGGGATTTTCAAAACAGCCACCTAGTGTCCCAGGTGTAAATCCAGAGAGAGAGAGAGAGAGAGAGAGAGAGAGAGAGAGAGAGAATGCACAAGAAAGCATAGCCGGCTAAAGCTTAAATCCAGCCATTTGTTCCCTCTTGTGCCGAGTCAAGGCTTGGCTCTGGCTTCCTTAAGCTCCGACCACGTGCGTTGGCTTTACAGGCAGGGTCCTGTTCGGCAGGGCAGGTCTGAGTTGTTTGTAGCACCGGCTTTAAGCAAGCTGCTCACAGACCTAGGCCTGGGCTAAGAAGTCGCCTCTCGGACTAGGAAGCCAACCGCCGCCTGCCGCTGCCTGCCGCCAAGCCAAGCAATTTTTAATGGATTCTTGTCACGTTGGGCACCAGATGTTGATGTAACCAACCATCTTATTAAATAAGAAACACAGAAACAATGTAAAAGAGAAAGCCGAGAGGTCAGAGCTCAGAGCTAAAATCTCACCCTTCCTCCTGCTGTCCCAGCTTCCTGAAAGAGAGCTATTTCCTGAGTGTAAATCAATTTTCCAGTCATTCTGCCTTCTCATTGGTTGTAAACCCAAACACGTGACTGCCTCGTCACTGTCTGAATGTACAGCTCCCTAGGTCTTAAAGGCATATGTCTCCAATGCTGGCTGTATCCCTCAACACACAGAGATCTATGGGATTAAAGGCGTGTGCCACCACCACCACACTCTGTCTATGGCTCTAATAGCTCTGACCCCTGGGCAACTTTATTTATTAACATACAATCAAAATCACATTTCAGTACAATTAGAATACCACCACAGTATGTGTCACCAGTGCCTGGCCTCTATTGTTAACTAGTAGCTAGCTCCACACTCTCATCTCTAGGCAAACTTTGTTAGAACACAAGCAAAATATCAACACAAACTACAGTTAGAATACTTTGGAGGAGAAGAATGTGAGCACGCTCAGATGTGTTCTATGCCAGTTTTTTTAAGTCTTTAAGCAAGTGCTCCCTACAATTGTCCTAAGTATAACCAGTGATACATTCTCCCCTTCCTTAATGAGCTCAGACCTTGTACTTAGTGCTCAGTATTGTAATTCTTAAAATTTATAGTTTTTACAAATGGAGAATGCTCAGGAATTTGAATGAAGATAGTCTCCCTGAATATAATGCACACACCTCCTCCATTCAACAAGGACACTGCTTTAGGAATAATTCCAGTCATCTAGTCCACTTAAGATTCAAAGACTTTCTATGTTCTTTTTCTTTCTGATTGTTCTTTTTAGCTTTGTTGTCACTGTGAGAAAAACACATTTAGTTTCAGGTAACCAAAGTTTTTTTTTTCAGTATTCAAAGAAACAATATAACCAACAAATTGTAAATAATCAGCTTTTATTAATGTCCTTAAGCTTTAGTAATTCATACTATTTTGTCTACCTTTTATTTGAATCATTCTTTCTTTCATTCACCTTGGATTCCAGTGATAAGAGGTTTGATAGATTAAACACACTGTGATATATCAAAACTAAGTTTTCCCCATGACACCCCTTCTGCAGCATCAACATCTTTTAGCTTTAGTTTCTACATGACTATTCTGAAATAATGATCAGCTAGATAACAGTCTCTTGGACTAATCACACTTCCTTCCATCTTGTATACATGATCTGGATGCATCAGACAAAATTGCTCCTGTTTCACTTGGAGCTAATGTAAATTCTGTATTGAGGCCATTGTTATTTTATCCATTTGATTTTTATGGTAAGTGTCTATAAGTGATTTATTGGAAGTTCATGTAATCAGGCATCATAGCTTAGTACTATTGTGAGATACTTGCTTTTTCTACTCTGGCTTTGGAGATGGGGAGTGTAAACAAATGAAGCCAGATGATGGATGCACTCTTGCAACAAGAAATTTCCATCATAATGTAACAATAATAAAGAAAATATCATGAAGTTGGGGGGAGCAGAATATAGGAGGAGGGGAAAGGGTGAGAAAAATATACATATAATACTCATGCATTAAATTTTAAAAACTGAAAATATTGTTTAAAACGCATTCCAAACTGGCACAATGCATGTCTTCCCACTCAATGAATCTTATATAGTATATTTAAACAAATAAAACTACTCAGTATTGTCATAATGATATCAGATGCCAATCTACATATGTAGGTGCATTATATTAGTTTATTCTTTAATTCCAAGCAATAAAATTACTGTAATTAACAGAAAAATTTTAAATCCCCTGATTATTAAATGCATATATAGACAACTTAGTAATTGTGCTGTTAATTGAGGTACTCACAAAAATGTAACACATTATATTGTTCAGATTGTGTACATTCCTACACTTTGTTTTTAAAGCAATTTCCCCTGTGCTAAATAGGAATCAAAATCCCAGGAGACTTCTGTTATGTGAGTGGTACTGCAAAGCATGGTATTACTGAGTGATAGCATTACAGATTTTGAAGTGAAGGAAGTAAAAGAAAATGTGTGGTGAAAATATTGATATCTTATTAAATGTTCTATTTTCTATGAATAGATGATGAAAGAGGGCCAGAATATATATCAATTTATAATGTAGAGACTCAGATTTACAAAAGTATGTCACTGAACTCTGAAAGCAATAAAACTTTGAGAGAGTCTGACACTCAAGGTTATTGACACTAAAATGAACAGAGTAAAACTGGAAAGAGATGATTTTCTGAATGATATTATGTCTCAATAATTTTTAGCTTTGCTTGTATAAAATCTGCACACACACACATACACACACCATTTCTTATAAAAAAATTAATAATAATGAAATCAGGAAAGTAGAATAAACAACTGAATAAACACAAAATTATGAACAGACAAAAGAGAAACCATTTGAGCAAGTAGTAGCTATGTGTACTACTCTAATAATTCCAGTTATTTTACAAAAATGTAAAGGCTTTCTTTCATATAAAGAAGTCATCTCAATTTTCAATATTCATTTAAATGTTTTAGCTTAAATCTTTCCTAAAATCAAGCCATTGGATAATTAGTGAAAATGAATGACATTGCTAATCACAGTGAACACAAAATAGATGAAAAAAAAACCCAGACTTTATAAGTAAGGCTTGCAAACTAATGTCTGACATGCTGACCCAGTGACAAATCCTAGATATTTGAAAGGCTAAGCAATCCCAAAAGAACCTAAGTAAGCAGTGTACATCTATCATATTTTCTCTGAGCAGGAGCAACATTTCCTTGGTTAGATTTGACCTTTTGTTTGCAGTGTTTCCTCTTATGTCAAATACTTGTACTTAAGTAAGTTGTTGATTGTTAAAATATCCTGTTTCATAGTTTCTTGATTTAAAGATTCTTTGGCAATACATACTACTTCAATTAAGTTAGATGGATGCCAATTTGAATAACTTTCCTGACATCTGCTAATGCCACAAATTATAACTTGCTTGGCTCTTGAATCAGAATTGAGTGCCCACTCTCTGTTTCATGACCTCAAGAAAACATTTGCTAAAATCAAACAGTCTGCTTATAAAGATATTCTTCCTCAACATCACACATTTCCATCACTATAGCAAACTTGTAGCCATGACTTCAGGGAGAGACTATGTACCTAATGCTTCTGTGAAGATCAGAGTCTAGTTCTCAGATGCCTCATGAACCTCAGATGTTCTATATTTTAATGAAATATTTTATGTAATGTTGATGTTTCTATGTTTTATTAACTAGTACACTGCCCCTATGATGGCCTTTGTCAATCAGTAATATAATAATAACATAATAAACTGTTATTTCTCCAGTTGTCTGGAGGGTGTCTTCTAGCCAAATTATATATTTTCTTTTTGTTCCTCATATGTGTTCATGCTTCTGTGAAGGTCAGAGTCTAGTTCTCAGATGCCTCATGAACCTCAGATGTTCTATATTTTAATATGTAATGTTGATGTTTCTATGTTTTATTAACTAGTACACTGCCTCTATGATGGCCTTTGTCAATCAGTAATATAATAATAACATAATAAACTGTTATTTTTCCAGTTGTCTGGAGGGTGTCTTCTCGCCAAATTATATATTTTCTTTTTGTTCCTCATATGTGTTCATGTTGGCTGTTTAGTGTAGCAGGCCTTTTCTTTTGGACTACCAACCAGGCCCCAAATCATGACATAGAGACTTAATATTAGTCATTAATACTTATTGTTATCTTGTGCTTGTTTCTTGCTAGGTATTGTTACTTAACCTGTTTCCCTTCACCTGCATTTTACATCAGAGATTTTTACCTTTCTTTCCTTCAGTGTATCTTACTTCCACTGGTTCTCTATATCTGACTGCCTGGCTTCTGGCCCAGGCATGTCCCTCTCTTTCTCCTTTATTCTCATCTCCTCCTCTCATTCTCTTCTCTTCTCTAATTTGTTCTCTCTGCCTACCAGCCCCACCTATCCCTCTCCTGCCTAGCTATTAATCATTCAGTTTTTTATTACACTATTCCAGTGCCTTAGACAGGCAAGGTGAAACAGCAACACATTTTCACATCATTGAACAAATGCAGCATTAACAAATGTAACACACCTTTACCCAGTTAAAGTAATGGTCCACAGCATAAACAAATGTAACACATCTTTGCCTAGCTGAAATATTCCACAACAGTTTAGGACAAGAATTTCCTTCCCTGTAGTACTATGTTGACAACATCAACATTGATTAACACAGTTAACACTTTTCACACTGCTTTTCAGATCTCTATGAAGCCAACTTACCATACTCACTTATAGAGCTAGCACATATAACAACAGATCCAGGCAATCTTTTTTATAGTATGTGCCTCATTATGGTAATTGCATCATAGAACATGTTTCAATATAGACAGACAGATAGACAGATAGATAATAGACAGTCAGCTATAGATACTAATCTGTAATAATTGTCCACTTCCATATTATGTGTTCTTACACGATAACTCATCAAACTATTAGATACTTGGAAAGAGATAAGAGTGATCAGCCATACATGGCTACCCTTGTACAATTATTGAATTGTAAATATATTTGAAAATGACATCACCACTGAAAGGATGACAGACTGTCATGTAGGTAATACCTTGCTTAACTTGTATACTCTGAACATAGTATTGAAAGTTGTCTTATACAAAGGTGATGTTTGCTTTTTCAGATTTTATCAAGTGTAAATTTCTTTAAAATTTTTATTATTTAAAAGTTTTTAATTTTTATTTATAATTCTCTAATACAATACATCCTGACTGCAGTTTCCACTTACTCTGTTCTACCAAAATCTACTTGTTGAACCTCCCCTCTACCTCAGATCCATTCATCATCCTCTGTTTTTCTTCAGAAAATGGCAGGACTCCCAGGGATATCAACTGATCAGAGCATAACAAGATACAGTGAAGACTAGTCACACACCTTCATGTCAAATCAGGATGAGGCAACACAGTAGGAGGAAAAGAATCCCCAGATCAGGCAAAAGAGTCTTAAATATCCACACTCCAACTTTTAGGAGTCTCACAAAAACACCAAACTACACAACTACAAGGTATATGCACAGGACTTAAGGCAAACCAACACAGGCTTTGTGATGACCTCTACATTTTTTGAGCCCCTATGAGCCCTGCTTCATTGATTCTGTAGGCTATGTTCTCTTTGTGTCCTCAACTTGTCTGGCTCCTACAATACTTCTTTCCCCTCTTCTTCAGGGTTCCTCAAGCTGTGATGGGAAGGACCTAATAGGAATCTCTAATTTAGGCTGTCTTTTCACCTACTGATTGACTTTGGGTTTCTGCATCTTATTTTTGCCCCATAAGTTGCTGGAAAAAAAAGCCTCTCTGATGACAATTTGGCTAAGCACCAATCTATGAGTATAACAGAATATCATTAGAAATCATGTCAATGTGTTTTGTTCTAGTCATGTTTTTTCCTACCATAGGTTTCAGGGACATGGAGCTTCTGATTCCTGGCTACCATGTAGTATCAGGCATAGGCTCCCTCTCATCACATGGGCCTCATGTTAAACCAGTCATTTGTTGGCCATTACCAAAAGCTCTTAGTCACCACTGTCCCAGTACATCTTGAAGGCAGGGCAGGTTGTGGGTGAAAGATTTTGTGGTTGGCTTGATGTCCCAAACCCACCTCCAAAAGCTTTGGATGGTTCTAAAAGAGGGCCAGTTCAGGCTCTATAGCCTCTATTACTAGGAGCCCTCAATATGTTCACCCTCATAGGCTCCAGAAAGTTTGAACTGCTTTAGGTTTACACGCAGCCTTTCCAAATGACCACCAATTCCATTCACTTTCCCCAGTACTATCTTCCTCCATCCTTCCCTCCCCTATACATCCTTCCTGTTCCCACCCCCAACCTGTTCCAGTCCACTTGCATAAATTATTCTATTTCCCCTTCCAGGGAGATACGTTTTTTCCCCTAGACGCCCTCTTTGTTTCTTAGCCTCTCTAGTTCTCTGGATTGCAGCTAATTATCCTTTACTTAACAGCTAATATCCACTTATAAGTGAGTACATATCATGTTTTTCTTTCTGGTTCTGAGTTGTCTCATTCAGGATGATTTTTTTTCTAGTTCCATCCCCTTGATATCAAAGTTCATGATCCCATTGTTTTTAACAGCTGAATTATACTCCACTGTGTATCTGTAACACATTTTCTTTATCAATTATTTTGTTGAGAGACATCTAGGTTATTTCCAGTTTGTGGCTATTATGAATAAAACTATTACAAAAAATTAAGCAAGGGTCCTTGTAGGATGGAGTGTCTTTTAGGTATATGCTTCAAATTTCTGAGAAACTGCCATAAATGCTTTCCAAAATGGCTGTATAAGTTTGTACACCCACCAGCATTGGAGGAGTCTTCCCCTTGCTACATGTCCTCTCCAGAATGAGCTGTCACTTGTGTTATTGATCTTAGCTATTCTACCAGATATAAGGTAGAATATCATGGCACTTTTGATTTTCATTTACCTGATGGGTAGGAATGTTGAACATTTCTTTAAGTGTTTCTCAGCCACTTGGGATTCTTCAATTGAGAATTCTCTGTGTTTATCTGTACCCTAGCTTTAAATTGGATTATTTGATTTGAAGAGGTCTAGTTACTTGAGTTACTTATATATTTGGATATTAGCCCTCTATCTGATGTGGAGTTGTTGAAAATCTTTTCCATTTTGTAGGCTGTTCCTTGATTCTATTGTTGGTGTCCTTTGCCTTACAGAAGCTTTTCAGTTTCAAGACAGGCCTGCACTACCAGTGCCCTGTTTAGAACATTATCTCCTGTATTAATGCATTAAAATGCTTAATATAATATAATATTATATTAATATAATATAATATTATATTATTAACATATTAATATATGTTAATATATGTCTTTGTATACACTATAACAAAAAATAAGATAATTATTGTGTAACAGTTAAATAATTTATTAATACATTGAATATATTTATATAATAGTATATAATTTTATGTTTAATATATTATTAAATATAATTTTATGTTTAATATATTATTAAACATAAATATAAATATATATATTATTAATAAGCCTTTAATCCGAGCACTTGGGAGGCAGAGCCAGGCAGATCTCTGTGAGTTTGAGGCCAGCCTGGTCTACAGAGTGAGATCAAGGACAGAGATCCAAGCTACGCAGAGAAACTCTGTCTTGGAAAAAACAAACAACAGCAACAACAACAACTATATATATATATATATATGTATATATATATATATACATATATATATATATAATAAACATTATATGTCATTAATATGTACAGTGTGTTTATTGAGTTATATAAATTAAATGAATTCTAGATTCATTATATTTTTATCTAATCTTATAATCTTGGCAATATTAAAACATAATTTCACTTAGCATTTCCTTCTATCAACATTTCACAAAGCCTAACTTTTCCAAAGTTTTGTTATACTTTAATACAATTTTTCTTTTCTAGATCTACTAAACCCAATGAAAAAAATGGTAGAGGAGGTCTTAGGACCTGTGGGAAAATTAATGTTATTGAACTGAACTGACATGGCAACACACTCCGTTCCAAATCATTTATATCTATACCCATAGAAAATGTAAGTCTACATCATAATCATAGAAGCTTCTCTTTACAATGATAGTAAAGAATGCAAAGACTCACACGTGTACTGTGTACATAAGTAAGTGTTGAATGCTCTACCCTTACATGTCATTCATGACACCTCTTCTAAGGCTCAGAGACCATGAGGGAAGATGAAGACACATAATGTAGGAGTTTGAATATAAGGAGATGGGCTATTTTATTGTTTGGTAATTTCATACATCCGTATAATGTATTTTGAACAAATGAACCCCCAATTATTTTACTTCTAATGCCTCCCTATCACCTCTAACCTCTTTTTCTCCCAACAACATGTACTTCTTAAAAACCAAGCAAACAAAATGTTCAGAACAGAAAATAAAAAAAAAACAAAACTAAAAACCACTGAGTGCACTTAGTGATGCTAGTATGAGCACATGTAGGAATACTTAGTGGACAATATCCCTGATGAAATCTGGTGCTCACAAGTGGGCTTCCTGCTGACGTTCTCTGCTTTCTCTCTTTCCACAGACCCTATCTGAGGGCCTCCCCTAACATTGCAGCAGAACACCATCTGCAACTTCCCCTCCCCCCAGTTCACATCTGCTGTGGGTCCCCCAGTCCATACCCCCACTGACCTCCCTTCCCCTATTGTCACTGTGTCCAGTCCCTCAACTTGCGTGGACACTCCCTGCTCAGCCCCAGGCCATGCCTGTCAGATGACCAGGTAGGCTACCTACAGACATTCTCCAATCTCATTGTTCTGGCAGACTCAATATCTGGATCACCCCTACTGCTAAAACACATCCCCATACCTGGACCACCCTTCCCCCACCTTCTAATACCAACAAACATTCTCCATGAACATACCAGCTAAGAAAGCAATAAAATAGGCAACACACAGCCAATAAACCAAGAAAAAAACCCAACTCAATAAAGACAAACCCAGAAATCAGCACCTAGACCTAATTACCCCAAACCCAAATGCCTAGATGCCAGGAGTCAGCATAAGAACAAAATTAATCACAACCAGGGCAATATGTCTTTACCACAGTACAGCTATCCTACCAGAGCAGACCTTGAATATTCCAACACAGCTGAAGCACCAGAAAAACACCTTAAAAACAGCTATTTGAAGATGATATAGGTCCTTAAAAAGGAAATTAATAACTGTTGAAATTCAGGAAAACAACAGGAGAAAATAAATAAAACCCTTACAGAAAGCCAAGGAAAAACAAAATGTTGAAAGAAACAAATAAAACTGTTGAAAATCTGAAAATGGAAATAGAGGCATAATGTGATAAATCTATGGAAGTCTGGTTAAGGAGTATTAGGGAAATTTATTAGGGTAAATTTTGGAAATACACTCACAAAAACACAATGGAGTAGACAGCTGAAGCTATCCTCTAATCTGACCAGGAACAAATCCACCTAGCAGTTCAATCAGACCAGGAAGCACGGAGCAGAGAAAGGGGACTCATGACCCTTCTCCCTTTCCTTTTAACAGGTCAGTACAACTGCAAGAAGCACTAACTCCTTCAGACCCTATAGCCCAAGGTCATGGGTGGAGCAAATGCCACTACATTTCCCCTTTTTGTTTGAATATGAAGATTCTAAACTTAATGCAAACTATATGCAATAAGAATGATTATCCAGTATTGTCCAGGAAAAACAAAGGGTAATCATATAAACATTACCTTTTGTTAGAGGATCTGGCAATCCTGTGTGGGATCTGATGTGAGATATATAAAAATAAAAATAAAAATATAAATAATATAAATATAAATATAAATATAAATATTTCTGATGATTTCTTATAATTGTGGAAATAATAAAGATAATTCTGTGTTATCAGGAATAAATTCAGCAGTTTCAATATGTAAGACAACTCTCTCTGTGTATTGAGAGTGAATAACTATATTGAGAGGTTCTGTGAAGTCCATTAGTACCAGAAGAATGGCACACAGTTCTGCCTTTTGTACAGAATTGTAGGAGCTTTGAACCACTTTACTTAAGTCTTCTGATTTATATCTTGCCTTTCCTGATTTATTTTCATCAGTATAGAACGTGGGGTCTCCAGAGATCGATGTTTGCTATACAATGTGAGGAATGACCCATTCAGTTCATTTATGAAATCTTTTCACTTGCTTTTGGGATAACAATTGTTAATCTTTCCCAAAAAATTACTGAAGGCCCTTTGCCAGTTCATTATTTTTCCATAAAGAGAAATTTTCCTCATTAGTTAAAGATATTACAGTTTCTGCTGTATCCATTCCTCTCAACTGATGAAGTAATAATTTTCTTTTCAGAATCAAATCAGAGATCTTTGCTACATATTTCCTACATAAGTCTTTAACTTCTTACTCAATTTACATGGTAGAAATATCCATTCTAATATAGTATCTTTCTTCTGCAACAAAATCCTTGTGGGTGAGTGTCTAGAATACAGATAAGTACTGGATTTTCATATTTTCTTTTCTAGTAGAGTCAATTTATTCTCAGTTTCAACTGATAATTCTCTTGGACTATTTAAGTTCTTGTTCTCTTTTAGGTTATTGGCCAAATTTATTAGTCTATTTTTGGTATTCCAATGATAGTTTCTAAGTTGGAAATGCATTCTAACAATTTCTGAAAATCATTAAGAGTCTTCAATCAATCTATCTTGAGTTGTATCTTTTGGGTACTAAGTTTCTGTATATCTATCTTATATCTTAAGTAATTAATACAATTTCTTCTTGGTATTTTTTCAGGATCAATTTATAATCCCCAGTGAGGCAAAATGATCTTTACTTCTTCAAACATGTTTTCTAAGGTACCTAACTTTGGATCAGCTAATAAGATATCATCCACATAATGGTAGATTATAGACTGTGGAAATATTGTATGAATTATTTCCAATGGTTTTTGTACAAAATATTGTCACAAGGTAGGGCTATTTAGCATTCCCTTTAGGAAGACCTTCCATTGATATCTCTTGACTGACTGGGAATTATTATAAGTAGGTACTGTGAAGGCAAATTTTCTCTGTCCTTTTCTTGTAGAGGTATGGTAAAAAAAAAAAAAAACAGTCTTTTAAGTCAAGAACTATAATAGGTCATTCTTTAGGTAACAGAGAGGACAGGAGCATCACATTCTGTGGGGAGCCCATAGACTGAATTACTTTATTAATGGCTTTCAGATCTGTCAGCGTTCTCCATTTGCCAGATTTCTTTTTAATAACAAATACAGGAAAATTCCAAGGGCTTGTAGATTCTTCAATGTGTTGAGCATTTAACTGCTCCTGAACTACCTTTTCTAAAGCTTGTAGTTTCTCTTGTGTCATAGACCATTGACCAACCCAGTCAGGTTTATCAGTTAGCCATTTTAAAGGTACCATTGGTACTTATAATAGTTCAAAAGCAGACAAACTGAATGGTTGGTGGCTGTTTTTTTTTTTTTTTATAGCATTTTATAATATTATTCCCAGAAACAGGAATTCTATATTCCAGTTTTGAGTTGGAGAAATTTTACTCTGGGTATTCCATTGCTGTAACAGATCTTGGCCCCAAAGATTCATCACTATGTATGCCACATATGGCTTCAGCCTTCCTCTTTGTCCTTCTGGCCCTATACATTCAACCCATCTCGAACTTTGTTTTACCTGAGGAAGGGTTCCAATACCTACAAACTGGACATCTACCACTTTAAAAGGCCAATTTAGATGCCATTATTTTAGTGTAATTATGGTCACCTCCACACCTGTGTCCACCAGTCCTCCCTGGACAATACTGTTAATTTGTACTCTAAGCTTTAGTCTGTGTTCATTTATGGAAGTCTGCCAAAATATTCATTGCATGGTGGGTTTTTTTTTGGGGGGGGAATTTTTGATCTATCTATCTAAGTTGTCCTATCATGCAGGCAATATCATTTTTTGCATTAGGCACTGGGTTATTTAATTGTTCTGGAAAGGAATTTCCTCTATAGTGAGTGAAAATGTTTGGACTATGTTCAATTTGGGGCAAGACGCTCCCTAAGGTGTTTCCCACTGTTAAAATAGTTGCCTCATATGTCTCTTTTCAATCTGCATTCATTGATTCAATGTCGACATTTGCTACATCATCTGCATAATCCAGAAGGTTGGAGTCTCCTGTTTGGGTTATTTCTAGAAGAAACATTGCTTCTAAGAACGTCCTTTGTACAATTTCTTCTTATGTAAACTGGTGTACTACAGTTGAAATATTTTTTACCTTGATGCCTTCTTTCATTTTTGGAAATTGCCTCTCCTATCCAAGTCTTATTACCATACTTAAGAGACTTAATACCATTGTATGTTGAATTCATTTCTCTAGAGATGCTGACATGACCTTTCAAGGTGTAAACATTCTTTTGCATTCTGTATTAGCATTATCAAAGCCATTGATTGAATTAATACTTTTCTTAATTCTTGGTCTGATTCTGCATTGTTTATAGCTTTAGTAAGTCTTTGTAAAAAATCAGGAAACAGTTATTTTGATTCTTGAAAAACCTTCATATATAGTTCAGTTGGTTTCCTTGGTTCTGGAATTTTTTTCCCAAACATTTAAAGCTGCTAAATGGCATAGTGATAATGTATGCTCATGAAAGGTAACTTGCACAGTTATATCAATGAATTGACCATCACCAAGAATTTGGTTTTGGGGGGATTTCAGAACCTCTAATTTTCCCTTGCTGCTCAAGAGCCTTAGCAATTTCTCTCAAATGGCTTTGCCATTATAACTGCTGGCTATATTTTAACACAGTTGACATTAACACTTTCCTTTTAAGAGGTCACAAACAATGGCAAAAAGCACCACCTCCTTTGGGCTCTATATAGCTCAAAGTAGAGCAAATACCACTACAGAAACAAAAAAAAATGCTAATTGAAGGAATTCTGGAAATAAAAAAACTTAGAAACGTGAACAGGAACTACAGATGCAAGTTTCATCAACAGAATAAAAGAAATGGAAGACAGAATCTCAGGCATTGATGGTATGACAGAACAGCAGTTCTCAAGCTTATTTCTGATGGTCTTAGCAAGTGAGACACCACTCAGTAGCAAATTTACAGTTATTAAGTAGCAATTAAAGTAATGGTATGGTTTGGGATCACCACTACATGAGGAACTATATTAAACTGTCACAGCATCAGGAAGGTTGAGAACCGCTGCAAAAGAAGAAATTGGTACATCAGTCAAAAATAAATGAAATATAAATATTCTTAACACAAAACATCCAGGAAATCTAGGATACTATGAAAAGGCCAAACCTAATAATAATAGGAATAGAGGAAGGAGAAGAAACGCAGATCAAACGCCCAGAAAATAATTTCAATAAAATCAAAGAAGAAAAATTTCCTAACCTAAAGAATGAGATGCCTAACAATGTTCAAGAAGCTTAAAAAATATCAAATAAATTGGACCAGAAAGGAAAGTACCCTCACTACATAATAATTAAAATACTAAACAAAAGTAAGAATATTTAAAGCTACAAGAGAAGAAGAGAAAGTAACATTTATGTAGATCAATTAGAATTATACCTTACTTCCCAATGGAGATTGTAAAAGCCAGAAATGCTTGGACAGATGTATTTCACACTCTAACAGACTACAGATGCCAGCCCAGACTATTATACACAGCAAAATTTTCAATCACCATTAAATGGAGAAAATAAGGTATTTCTTGATAAAGTCAAATATAAACTATATCTATCTTCAAATTAAGTCCTACAAAAGGAGTTAAAAGGAAAACCCCAAACAAAGGAGGTTAACTACACCCATGTACACCCATGAAAATATAGGAAATAAATAATCTTGTACCAACAAAACAAAAAGAAGGGAAGCAAACACACATATGTACTCATGTGCAAAGAGACACACCAACACCACTACTACTTCCAGAAATGACAACATAATAACAGAAATCTGCAATGATTTCATGCATTGATAGATATGTCTCAATATCAATGGTTTCAGTTCTCTCATAAAAAAAAAAACACATGATAAGAGAATGGATACAAAAACAGGATCCATCCTTCTGCTGGATACAAGAAACGCACTTCAATATTAAGGATAAATATTATCTCATGGTAAATGGTTAGTAATAGATTCACCAAGCAAAGGTACCTAAAAAGCAACTGGAATAGCTACTTTAATATCTAATAAAATAGACTTCAAATGAAAATTAATCAAAAGAGATGGGGAAGGATGCTACATATTCATCAAAGGGAAAGTACACAAAGATAATATTTCAGTTATTAATGTTTATGCATCTAACACAACAATATCTACTTTTATAAAATAAACACTTCTATAGTTTAAATTATATATTGACATTCACACACTGACACTGAGGAACTTCAATACCTCACTGTCACTCATGGATGGGTCATTCAGACATAAAATTAACAAAGAAATGCTGGAGCTAATATATGTTATATATCAAATAAACCTAACAGATATCTACAGAACATTGCACCCAAACACAGAAGAATATACGTCTTCTTATCATGTCATGGAACTTTCTTAAAAATTGACCTCATATTTGGTCACAAAGCAAGTCTCAACACATACAAGAAAATCGAAATAATTCACTGCATACTATCAAACCACCATGGATTAAAGCTGGGTATCACAAAACAACAGAAAAAAAAATGAAAGCTTTTATTCACAAAACCTGAAACAGCCTTGATGTCCTTTAACTGATTAAGATAAAGAAAATGTGGTCCATTCTCACTATGGAGTATTGCTCAGCCATTAAAAAATGACATTGTGAAATTTGTAGGAAAATAGAGGGAACTAGGAAAAAAAAATCAACCTGAGTGAGGTAACCAAGACCCAGAAAGGCAAATATGTCATACATTCACTTATAAGTGGATTTTAGAAGTTAAATAAATGATAATTAAGTTAACAATCCATAGACACTGAGAGATTAGGTAAAGAGGAAGGCGTTAGGCAGAACATATGTGTCTCCCAAGAAAGGGGAAATAGATTTTTCAGATGGACTGGGGGTGGGTGGGGATGGGACTAGGAAGGATAGGTAGTGGGGAAGAATGGAAAGAGAGAATATGAAGAGAGACAGCTGGAATAGGGGGTATTTTGGGGGTAGTGTGGAAACTTTCTAAAATCAATGAAGGTGACCACAGTGAGGACTCCTAGTAATGGTGGATACAGAGTCCGAACAAGTCATCTTTTGTAACCAGTCAAGTCTTCAAGTGGTGGGACTAGGCTGCATTTAACTGAGTTTTTTGCCAAGGGTGTCCTATGGAGTTCCCTAAACAACCCAGTTGATGTTAGGACAGAGGGTTGCTCTCAAAAACAAAAAATCTGTCAGGGGGACCCATTGCCAAGTACAATATTCACATAACCTATTGGTGGAGTTGGTGCCTACAGGGAGTCTTCATCCATTAATTCTAGTTTCTTTGTCACTGGAATGTACTCTGCAGGCTAAGGAAAGAGAAGCTAAGACATCAACCGAGCTACAAAACCTTCAACCTACATTCTGTCCTGCCTGCAAGATATGGTGAATCAATGGTGACACAGAACTTGTGGGAGTAGCCAATGAATGTCTAATTTAACTTGAGGCCCATGCCACAAGAAGGAACACATTCTCTAAACTGCCTGAATGGCCAGGAACTGAAACAAGATGCCCTAACACACCTAGGGTATAACCAAATGCAAATGGCAATCAGAAAGAAAGAAAGAAAGAAAGAAAGAAAGAAAGAAAGAAAGAAAGAAAGAAAGAAAGAAAGAAAGAAAGAAAGGAGGGATGGAGGGAGGGAGGGAGGGAGGGAGGGAGGGAGGGAAAAAGAAAGGAAGGGAGGAAGGAAAAGAAAATCATGAATTTTTTCCTAATGATATTCTGCTATACTCATATATTGATGCATAGTCCCTATCAGAGAAGCTTCCTCTGACAGCATATTGGAGAGGGTGCAGAGACCACCAGCCAGACATAGAGAGACATACAGACAGCAGAGAGAGAGAGTATAAATTGGAGGTCTCCATCAGGTTGTTGGAGATCAGGCAAGCCCAGGGAACAAAGGGAGGAAAGGAACAGGGGATGGAGGACACCTGGAGAACATGGCCCATTAATCAACTTAGCAGGGCCTAAGTAGATCACAGAGACTGCAGTGAAAAACATGAATTCTTCAAGAGTCTGCACCAGGTCCTCTAAGTGTATGTTATGGTTATTAGGTTGGTATTTTTGTAGGACTCTGTATTTGTCAGAATTCATCAGATCTAGAGTCATAATACTTATGTGGAACGTACTCTGGAAATGTTCTTCTATTGGGAAAAGAAGGGGAAGTTGATCTATAGGAGAGAGGAGATAGGGCAGAGGAAATGGAGGGAGGGAAAACTGGTAGGAATGTATTTTATCAGGGAAGAATCTGTTTTCACTAAAAAGAATAATCTGATTCTCTCCCCATTAGCAATTAATTAAGATTTTGTTAGGTAGCATATATTTATTCAGATTATTCATTTATTATGAAATTACCAATTTTTGGAGGATAGAGTTTCATTATTAATGTGGGGATGTTTCTATAAATGTATCTTGATAAAATAAAACTAAATTAAAATCCTGTAATGCCAAGGAACATTTCACTTCTAATAATCAATGTCCTTTGATGTATGTCATTACAAATTTGAGAACAATAAAAATACCTGTAGAAACTTATATAATAGGCAGAAAATAGTGACTAGCACAAAATCAGACATGCCTAGTTCCATTAACAGTTAGCACTTAACCTAAAGCTGTATTTTCCTAAAACTATTTACTCATTGTGAGGAAATGTAACTGAGAACTACTTTTAGTTTAGGCAGCTTCCTTAGAAAGGGATATATGAAAAACATGCTAAAAATTATAAACAAACAAGTGTTTGTGGATATTGCTCTATATAAATAAAACACTGATGGCCAGTGACCAGGCAGGAAGTAGGATGCCAGTCAGGACAAGGAGAGAGGAGAATTCTGGGAAGCGGAAGGCTGAGGAGGGAGACACTGCAGCCACCGCCAGGACAGGCAGCATGTAAAGACTCCGGTAAGCCACCAGCCACGTGGCAAGGTATAGATTTATAGAAATGGGTTAATTTAAGATATAAGAACAGTTAGCAAGAAGCCTGCCACGGCCATACAGTTTATAAGTGATATAAGCATCTGAGTGATTATTTTATAAGTGGATTGTGGGACTGCGGGGCTTGGGGAACCTGGAGAGAAGCCCTCCAGCAACAAACAAGGCACTAGCTTTAGTAAATGCACAAATACTAACATTATAGGTATTTTAATACAGAAAATAAACCTTAGAGTTTTGACAGAAGAGCATAAAATTTGGCATCATTATATTTGGGGAAATAAACCAAAATCTCATGATGAAAAAAATCATGTAATTCAATTATTGACTTTATAGTAAACTGGACACTGTTAAGGATGCATTAATTAACTAAAAAACAATGAGGGACATGTTTTAAAAATGCATAAGAGATAATCAAAATAATTGAGACTATCTTTGTAAGTGAAAAAAAAGAAACAAGGTTGACTGAAGAGTTCTGAAACAATGTGTTTAGTGCAGTGGAAAAAACAAGGCTTAATATGATGACCAAGAATGATGGAAAGTACTGATTCATGGATTCAAATCCAAACAGAATGAACTTAAATAGATCCATATCAACAAAGTTGGATTTTGAAATTAAAAATTTTTGCAATAAAGCTATAAAGAAATAAAAAAGATAATTAAAACATCTAAAATATGGTATGGGTATTTGGAAAAATTTCCATAATGAGGTCATGAGCATGCTCTTAATAATAGTAACCTAACAAATAATTATTTCCTTTCCTCAACTATTCACCTGTGATTTATTATACACAACTACACACACAACACACACACACACACACTTTAAAAAGTAATCTGGTGAGTGGAGATTGGTAACAGATTTAAGAGCAATTGACAAGGTAATTCAGCTGATGGGCTCTCTACAACCAGGAATTTCTTTGCTTACTCTGTTACCTAAAGGATGAGTCTTATACTTATCAATTTAAAAGACTGTTTCTTCTCAATACTTGTACAAGAAAAAGACAGAAAGATTTGCCTTCACGATTCCTACTTACAGTAATTCTTAGCCGGTTAAGAGATATAAATGGAGGTTTCTCCCACAAGGAATGTTAAATAACCCAACCCTGTGCCAATATTTTGTATGATAGCTATTGGAAGTAATATGTAAACAAGTTCCTAAATCTATAATTTATCATTACATAGATGATATTTTACTAGGTGATTCAAATGCAGATACTTCAGAAAGAATGTTTAAAGAAGTTAAATAATTTTGGCTTGTTGAGGATCACAAACTGCTCCAGAAAAGATACAAACAGGAGATTCTACTAATTATTTTGGATAAAAATAAGTCTACAAAAAATTAGACGCCAAAAGGTGCAAATTAGGAGAGATTGATTATGGACTCATTTTTTTTTTCATTTCACATCTGTTCATTTAGTTATTGTTTTAAAACCATGATGTGTTCATTTGTAATTTCAGCCTAAAAATATACAGAAAACATATCAACAAAAATCAGAACAAAACAGTGTAGCAATGTCTACAGGAGTATAGGTATTTTTTTCTTTCATTTTTCTTTATTAAGAAATTTTCTATTCCACATACTATCCACAGATGCCCCCTTCATCCACCTCCCATCCCAAGCCAAACAATAATCTTCCATATCCAGAGGGCCTAGACCAGTACCTTGGGGGCTCCACAGCCACCAGTCCACAGTTCATGGTCTTCCTCTAGTGTGGCTGGTCATCTCTGTATGTCCTCCCATCATGATCTTGACATCCTTCACCTGCAGTATCTCTCCTCTCTCATCAATTAGATTCCCAGAGTTCAGCCTGGTGCCTGCGGCTGTGGATCTCTGTATCTTCCTCCATCAGTCAATGGACAAAGGCTCTATGATGACAGCTAGGTTATTTGCTAGGCTGGTCACTAGAGTAGACCAGTCTAGGCACCCTTTGGACCACTGCCAGCAGACCAAGGTGGGGTAAACCTTGTGGATTCCTGAGAGCCTCCCCAGCACCCTGTCTCTTCCTATTCCCATGATGTCCTCATCTATCATGGTATCTTCCTCCCTGCCCTCCCACTCTGTCCCTGTTCCAGCTTGACCCTCCCTATGTTCTCATTCCCCACACCTCGCCCTCTGCCTCAACCCCAAACCCAGTCCACTCATGTAGATCTCATTCACATCTCCATCACAGAGTCATCCATGTGTCCCTATTAGGGTCTTTCCCTGTTAGCTAGCCTCTCTGCAGTTGGGGATTGCAGTCTGGCCCTCCCTTCCCTCGCATTTAGTATCCACTTATGAGTGAGTACATACTATGTTTGTCATTCTGAGTCTGGGTTACCTCACTCAAGATGATATTTTCTAGTTCCACCCATTTGCCTGCAAATTTAGTATATCGTTGTTTTTTACTGCTGAGTAGTACTCCACTGTGTATATGTTCCATATTTTCTTTATCCATTCTTCAGCTGAAGGGCATCTAGGTTGTTTCCAGATTCTTGTTATTACGAATAATGCTGCTATGAACATAGTTGAGCATGTGTCCTTGTGGTAAGATTGAGAATTCCTTGGATATATGACCAAGAGTGGTAAAACTGGGTCTTGAGGAAGACTTATTCCCAATTTTGTGAGAAACCGCCATACTGATTTCCAGAGTGGTTGTATGAGTTTGCATTTCCACCAACAGTGGAGGAGTGTTCCCCTTGCTCCACATCCTCTCCA
Organism: Peromyscus maniculatus bairdii; assembly: GCF_049852395.1. Lineage (NCBI taxonomy): Eukaryota > Metazoa > Chordata > Mammalia > Rodentia > Cricetidae > Peromyscus > Peromyscus maniculatus. Next base: position 26,985,764 of record NC_134862.1, on the reverse strand, counting down.
ACATAAGCTGTCTTCAGTGTTTTTGCTCTTAGCCATTCTGAACTGTGTAAGATGGTGTCTCAGAGTTGTTTTGATTTGCATTTCCCTTATGACTAAGGATATTGAGCAATTCTTTAAATGCCTTTCAGCCATTTGAGATTATTCTGCTGAGAATTCTCTGTTAAGCTCTGTAGACCATTTTTTAATTGGATTGTTCAGTATTTTAATCTCTAGCATTTCGAGTTCTTTATATATTTTGGAGATCAGTCCTTTGTCAGATGTGGGGTTGATGAAGATCTTTTCCCATTCTGTAGGCTGTTGTTTGGTCTTATTGACCATGTCCTTTGCTCTACAAAAGCTTCTCAGTTTCAGGAGGTCCCATTTATTAATTGTCCCTCTCAGTGTCTGTGCTACTGGTGTTATATTTAGGAAGTAGTCTCCTGTGACAATTCCTTCCAGACTACTTCCTACTTTCTCTTCTATCAAGTTCAGTGTAACTGGATTTATGTTGAGATCTTTGATTGACTTGGACTTGACTTTTGTGCATGTCGACAGATGTGGATCTATTTGCAATCTTCTGCATGTTGACATTCAGTTATGCCAGCCCCATTTGTTGAAGATGCTTTCTTTTTTCCATGGTACAGTTTTGGCTTCTTTGTCAAAAATCATATGTTCATAGGTGTGTGGATTAATGTCAGGATGTTCAATTCAATTCCATTGGTCCACATGTTGATTTTTATGCCAGTACCAAACCATTTTTATTACTAAAGCTCTATAGTAGAGCTTGAGGTCAGGGATCATGATACCTCCAGAGGTTGCTTTACTATACAGGATTCTTTTAGCTATCCTAGGTTTTTTATTTTTCCATATAAAGTTACATATTGATCTTTCCAATTCTGTGAAGAATTGTGTTGGGCTTTTGATGGGGATTGCATTGAATCTGTAGATTGCTTTTGGTAAGATGTAGTGGGTAGCCATTCCAGCTTGGATCTGGAAGTTCCAACCCCCATTGAGACTCTGGCAACTGTCACGCCTACGAGGCGGGGTGAGGGGAGGCACCTGGGGACCCGAGAGCTGGATGGGCCAGCGCTCTCTCTGTGCTCTCTCTTGGTGCCGGGACGCAGAACGGTGAAAGGTGAATTGTGCAGAGCTCCGGAGAACACCGCTGGATTGCAATACACCTTCCCCAGACCCTGCAACCTACCCATTACTTAATTTGTGAGTTACGCCATTAAATAAATATCCTTTTAACTACGTGGAATGGCCAAAATAATTTCACCAATATCTGGCGCCCAACGTGGGGCACGAACCCACGACCCTGAGATTAAGAGTCTCATGCTCTATCGACTGAACTAGCTGGGCTTCACTCTGGAGAGTTAGTGTTCTATCCATTAAATATTCACATTTATTATCAATAAAATCAATTTTGGGTACAAGCCTGTTTTGTAAATCCTGATTAGCAGATTCTAGAGAAAGAATCTTTTTCTGTAAGCCTTCATTGCTATCTTTTAACACCTGTATCAGTCCCAATAATGACTCATCTTTGTTCTTAAACCAGTGTTTGAACACTGTGTGAATTATTATGATGAATGCCAAAATGGTATAGCCCAGATATGCCTTAGGAATGTCGTATATTTCCAGGAAGATGTCATTCATCATACAGGCAAAAAGGTTTTTAAATTCTTGTGAGGTAATGTTGTCGGCCATATTACATGAATTACTCAAAATTTGTTAGTCAATTTTAAGGTGTAAAATTATCAAGTACCTTTACTTGAAACAATATGCTTACCTTTTGTGGGTTTGGGGGCATGTAGTAGCACTTTTCAGCCAGCAGGTGGCGTTGGTACAGCTGCAAAACAGGGCCTGCTGGTGATCTTGGCTGGAGTCGGAGGGAGATGGTGGAAATGGCGGAGATGGCGGAAATAGGAGCTAGCACTCCCCTGCCTCTTTCGCTGGTCTGGGGCTAAGCTAGGGAATTGAGATCGGACTAGCTGCTCCCTTTTTCGGGAATGGAACCGTATAGGTGTTCTCTGGTTATATGGAACTTTGCAGGCGGGTTTAGGTACCCGCCAGCTAGGGAGGAGAGGGCGGGAGCCGCCCTGGCCTTTGATAGCTGTTTTTACTATGTTGATTCTACCTATCCATGACGATGAGAGATCTTTCCATTTTCTGATATCTTCTTCAATTTCTTTCTTCAGAGACTTAAAGTTCTTATCATACAGGTCTTTCACTTGCTTAGTTAGAGTTACCACAAGGTATTTTATATTATTTGTGGCTATTGTAAAGGGTGATATTTCTCTGATTTCTTTCTCAGCCCCTTTTTCATTTGTATATAGCAGGATTACTGATTGTTTTTTTTAGTTAATCTTGTATCCTGGCTCCGTACTGCAGGAGTTTATCAACTGTAGGAGTTCCCTGGTAGAGTTTTTGGGGTCACTTATGTATACTATCATATTGTCTGCAAAAAATGAAAGCTTGACTTCTTCCTTTCCAATTTGTATCACCTTCATCTCCTTTTGTTGTCTTATTGCTCTAGCTAGAACTTCAAGTACTATATTAAATAAGTATGGGAAAAATGGACAGCCTTGTCTTGTTTCTGATTTTAGTGGAATCATTTTTAGTTTCTCTCCATTTAATTTGATGTTGGCTGTTGGCTTACTGTAAATTGCCTTTATTATGTTTAGATATGTTCCTTTTATTCCTGATCTCTCTAGAACCTTTATCATGAAGGGGTGTTGGATTTTGTCAGAGGCTTTTTCAGCAACCAATGAGATGATTATGTGTTTTTTTTTTCTTTCAGTTTTTTTATATGTTGTATTATAATTGACAGATTTTCTAATGTTGAACCATCCTTGCATCCCTGGGATGAAACCTACTTGGTCATAGTGGATAATTTTTTTAATGTGTTCCTGGATTCGGTTAGCTAATATTTTATTGAGTATTTTTGCATCAATGTTATGAGGGTGATTGGTCTGTAATTCTCTTTCTTTGTTGCATCTCTGTGTGGTTTGGGTATCAGGGTAACTACTGCCTCACAAAATAAAATTTGGTAATGTTCCTTCTGTTTCTGTGGTGTGGAACAATTTGAAGAGTATTGGTATTAGCTCTTCTTTGAAAATCTGGTAGAATTCTGCACTGAAACCATCTGGTCCTGGGCATTTTTTGGTTGGGAGACTTTTAATGGCCATTTCTATTTCCTTAGGGGTTATTGGTCTATTTAAGTAGTTTATCTGGTCTTGATTTAACTTTGGTATGGGGTACCTATCCAGAAAATTGTCCATTTCTTTCAGATTTTCCAATTTTGTGGAGTACAGGTTTTTGAAGTATGACCTGATGATTCTCTGGATTTCCTTATTGTCTGTTGTTATGTCCCCGTTTTCATTTCTGATTTTCTTAATTTGGATGCTCTCTCTCTCTCTCTCTCTCTCTCTCTCTCTCTCTCTCTCTCTCTCTCTCTCTCTCTCTCTGCTTTTTGGTTAATTTGGATAAGGGCTTATCTATCTTGCTGATTTTCTCAAAGAACCAACTCTTTGTTTCATTGATTCTTTGTATTGTTCTCTTTGTTTCTATTTTATTGATTTCAGACTTCAATTTGAATATTTCCTGGCATCTGTTCCTCCTGGGTGAGTTTGCTTCTTGTTCTAGAGCTTTCAGTTGTGCTGTTAAGTCAGTAGTGTGAGATTTCACCAACTTCTTTATGAGGGCATTTAGAGCTATGATTTTTCCTCTTTTCACTGTTTTCATGGTATCCTGTAAGTTTGGATATGTTGTACATTTATTTTCATTGAATTCTAGGAAATCTTTAATTTCTTTCTTTCATCCTTGACCCACTGGTGATTCAATTGGACATTATTCAGTTTCCATAAGATTGTAGGCTTTCTGTAATTTTTGTTGTTGAAATCTTACTTTAAGCCATGGTGTTCTGAAAAGACATAGGAGGTTATTTCAATTTTTTTTTTTTGTATCTGTTGAGATTTGCTTTGTGACCAAGCATGTGGTCAATCTTGGAGAAGGTTCCATGGGGTGCTGAAAAGAAGCTATATTCTTTTGTGTTAGGATAGAATATTCTGTAGATACCTATTTGAGTCATAATGTCTGTTAGTTCTCTTATTTCTCTGTTAAGTTTCTGTCTGGCAGTCCTGTCTATTGGTGAGAGTGGGGTATTGAAGTCTCCCACTACTAGTGTATGGTGTTTGATGTGCGATTTAAGCTTTAGTAATGTTTCTTTTATGAATGTTGGTGCCCTTGTATTTGGGGTATAAATATTCAAAATTGAGACTTTATCTTGTCAGATTTTCCCTGTGATAAATATGTAGTGTCCTTCCTGATCTCTTTCAGTTAATTTTAGTTTGAAGTCTATTTTATTATATATTAAGATATCCACACCAGTTTGCTTCTTAAATCCATTTGTTTGGAAAGTCTTAAATCCATTTGGTTGAAAATAAAGGTTCCCAACCTTTTATTCTGAGGTGCTATCTCTCTTTGAAGTTGAGGTGTATTTCCTGTATGCAGCAAATGGATGGATCTTGTTTTCATATCCATTCTGTTAGCCTATGTCTTTTTATAGGTGAATTGAGACCACTGATATTGATGGATATTAATGACCAGTTATTGTTAATTCCTGTTATTTTTTGGTGATAGTGTTGTATGTTTCCCTTCTTTGGTATTTTTTGGCATGGGAATATCTATTGCCTGTGTTTTCATGGGTGTATCTAACTTCCTTAGGCTGGATTTTTCCTTCAAGTGCTTTTTGTAGGCCTGGATTTGTGGAGAGATATTGTTTAAATCTGGTTTTATCATAGAATATTTTCTTTACTCTGTGTATGTTGATTGAGAGCTTTCCTGGGTATAATAATCTGAGTTGGCATCCATGGTCTCTTAGTATCTGCCTAATATCTGTCCAGGACCGTCTGGATTTTAGAGTCTCCATTGAGAAGTCAGGTGTTATTCTTATGGGTCTGCCTTTTTATGTTACTTGGCATTTTTCCTTTGAAGCTCTTAATATTTTTTCTTTATTATGTATGTTTAGTAGTTTGATTATTATGTGGCGAGGAGACTTTTGTTTTGGATACAGTCTATTTGGTGTTCTGTAACCCTCCTCTATTTTTATAGGCATTTCTTTCTTGAGGTTGGGAAAGTTTTCTTCTATGATTTTGTTGAATATTTTTTCTGTGCCCTTAAGTTGGTATTCTTCTCCTTCTTCTACACCTATTATTCTTATGTTTGGTCTTTTCATGGTGTCCCAAATTTCCTGAACATTTTGGGTCATGACTTTGTTGGCTTTAATGTTTTCTTTGACTGATGAATCTATTTCTTCTACTGTATCTTCAATGCCAGAGATCTGCTCTTCCATCTCTTGTATTCTGTTGGTTATACTTGCATCTGTAGTTCCTGTTCATTTACTCAGATTTCCACTTCCAAAATTACCTCAATTTTTGTCTTCTTTATTGACTCCATTTCAGTTTTGAAATCTTGAATTGTTTCCCTCACTCGTTTAATTGCTTTCTCTTGGATTTCAAGGGATTTACTGATTTTTTCCCATTTTTATTTGACTTTTCCTTGATTTCTTTAAGGGAATTTTTCATTTCCTCTTTAAATATCTTTAATATCTTCATAAAGTCATTTTTATGGTAGATACCTTGTTTCTTCTGTGTTGGGGTGTTCAGGTCTTGCTGATGTAGACTGTATTTTTGCACTGGCGTCTACCCATCGCTTTCTCTACTTAGAGCCAGCAGTGTCTGTGTCTGAGGGAGCCTCTCTTGGTCTGATTGATACTCTTGATCCAGTGGGAGCTCTTGGTCTAGTCGATGCTGATGGACTTTTTATCTTAGGTAGCAGCTCTTAGTCCAACTTTTGCTAGTAGGCTGTGTCTCAGGGAGGAGCTGCAGTCTTAGCATGTGGTAGATGGTAGTAATCTGACCTGTCTGCAGGAGGTCTGCCTGCCAATTGGCCTCTTAGTCCAATTGGTTGCTGGCAGGCTCTCTGTCAGGCAACAGTTTCAGTCTTGGAGAGTGGGTGGGATTTGTGGGAGGTGGGGCTTGGGTTACAGGATCTGATGGGGGATGGGGGTAGTCTGACCTGTGTGCAGGACGTCTGCCTGCCAACTGGCCTGAAACTGGAACTGCAGTGATTGTTGGTGTTGAGGGCATGGTTGTGCCTCTGGGCCCAAAGCCTAGGGACTGGGGTGTTTGGGTATGAGGATAAAGACTCACCTCTTAGTCCAGTCGGGTGCTGGCAGGCTGTCTCTGATTATGGACTCTTAATGAATTTCAAAGATTATTCAGAGACATTTTCTATTCACAGACCTGAGTAATGTGTGACTTAAATAGTCCAAGAGAATTATCAGCCAAAGCTGAGAGAGAATTGGTTTTGGTGGAAAAGAAAATAAAGGATGCACATGTAGACATGTGGATCCAAAGTGTGACAGCATTTTTTGGTTATTTTACACTTTAAGTATTCTGCAACATATTTTAATGCAGAGCAAAGATATTATATTTGAATTAATATTTCTACCAAATAAACAAGGTAAAAAAATAAAAATTTATGTGGAAAATATCTCTGAGTTGATCTTAAAAGGAAAATTGAGACTTCATAAATTAGCATGAAGAGACCCAGTAGAAATGGTTGTACCATTAACTAAGGAGGAAATTGACAAATTATCATCAGAAAGTGAACCTTGGCAGAGAGGTTGCAGTAATTTTGTAGAAAATATTCACAACAAATATCCCAAGAGAGATATAAATCAACTCATAAAGAGAACTAACTGGATCCTTCCTCACATTGTTTGAAAAACACCAATGTCTGGAGGCGCTATATTTTACACAGATGCAAACAAACAAGGAAAGGGAGGTTACAAGTCAGAATATTAAGTAAAGTAGTTCAAAATTCTTATAATTAGGTTCAAAAAATTGGAATTAAATGCTATTCTGAAGGCATTAATGGATTTTTTCAGAACCCCTTAATATAGTTATTCACTCTCAGTATGCTGAAAAAGTGGTCTTATATATTGAAACAGCAGCATTTTCCCTGATAAGTCAGAATTAGCGATATGTTAATTATTGTTACAAGATATAATCAGGGATAGGAATCACCCCTTTTATGTAACTCACATTTGATCCCATACAGGTCTGCCAGGCCCTTTAGCATGAGGTAATCATGTGATTTGTAGTTGGAAGTTTTCCTGTGTCCTGCCTAGTGGTTGTGACAAGTCTTTCCCACTCACACCCCCCAAGTAAAAACACAGAGGTTTATATTAAATATAACTTCTCAACCACCAGCTCATGCTTATTACTGACTAGCTGTTACACTTAAATTAACCAATAATTCTTATCTATGTTTAGCCATGTGCCTTGGTACCTTTTCCCAGTTCTGTCTTGTCATCTTGCCTCCTCTGTGTCTGGTTGATGACTCCTGATTCAGACCTTTCTCTTCTCAGAATTCTACTTGTCTGCTTATTCCACCTATACATCCTGCCTGGCTACTGGCCAATCAGAGTTTTATTTATCAACCAATCAGAACAACATATATTCACATGATACAGAACAATATCCCACAGCAGAGATTGATAAACTATTAAAAAGAAATGTGCTCAAAATCTCAGAATTTCAGAAAAACATTATGTCACTAGTAAGGGTTTAAAAGGGGGCTTTCCATAACCTCTCAACAAGCCAAGGAAATTATGAGGAATGTCCTACTTGTTCTTATTACAATCAAAATCCACTATCTGCAGGATGTAACCCAAAGAGTCCTGACAAGAATGAAATATGGCAAATGGATGTGTTTCATTTTGCAGAATTTGGAAAATGGAAATATGTACAAAACACCATTGATACATATTCAGGATTTTATTGGACAACTGCTCTGAGTTCCAAAAAGACTGATTCTGTAATCATGAATTTGCTAGAAGTTATGACCATCATGGGTATACCTGTACAAATTAAAACTGACAATGCTCCAGCATATGTCTCTGGTAAAATGAAACAGTTTTTGCTTATTACAATATAAAGCATATTACAGGTATATCACACAATCCTACTGGCCAAGCAACCATACAACAATCAAAATTGAACTCTAAATGATATGCTAATAAATAGAAAGGGGTAACAACAACAACAACAACAAAAACAGAAATAGATTACATAACACAGTATTAACTTTGAATTTTCTTAATGCTAATAAAAAAGGAATAAAGCTGTGGAGAGGCACTAGATAATAGAAAAAAAAAACACAGGATTAACTCAGCCTATATACTTAATAGATGTGCTGACCTCAGAATGGAAACCAGAACATATATTATGTTGGGGATGAAGTTTTGTTTTTGTTTGTACAGGAGAAGAAAAGCTATAGATACCATCAAAATTGATAAAGGTTCAATTTGAACAAGAGAGACTTCTTGATTAGAAGAGGTAACAATAGTTCATCAATGAGCTTGACCGTTCAATTTGAATTAACTTATACTATTAACAAATGCTTTTCATTTAATCAGATACAACTTGCCAAAAGGGAACGTCCCCAAAGTTAGCATTTGGGAAGCATTTTTGGCTTTGTCCTTCAGGAAAATGAAGGCTGAGGAATCTGAAGAAAACTGGACAATTGAGACATCTGAAGAAAAATGACAAAATATCCAGAAAAAAAATGTCCCAAGAAAAGGAGTAAATTGGCCTATTGTTATATCACATATTTAACAGGATAAAACTTTATAAGTCTTCCTAAATTTTTGTTTCTGCTGTTCTCTACAGACACATAGCACAAATGGTCATTATGTAGACTCAGTTCAAAAAAAAAAATTAAAGCTGGCTTTAGAGTTGGAGTATGGCTTTCTCCTTCTCCAAACCCACGGATGAATGGTAAAAGAAAATGCAAAATTTCTGTATCATGTCAGAAGAGCCATCTGATATGGGACAGAAGAAACCCTAAATTAAGGAACTATTTTATTGCCACTAAACTCATAATTCTTTGGTACTATTTTGATTCTTTGAAACTTTTTTTTTAAGGTATGGATTTTGTATCAAAATTTATAATTATTAAAAATTATGAAAATTTATAATTATTTGTGTTAGACTCTCTATCAGTTTCCTACAGGGAATCATGACCATGCCTAAAAGTAAATTTAAATTCTCCAAAAGGATGATGGGGCCCCCAATGATGATTCCATCAGGATGATGATAATATCACTAAACTGACAAGCACCACCAAAAGATGAGCTACAAACTTCTCAGGACAATTTCGAGATGGCTAGCTGAGATGATGTAGCCTCACAGACTATTCAAGCAAGGACTTGAGACAAGCCCTGCACTTTCACATTGTGATGGACAATGAATAATTCAGCTACCTCTCCCAGGACTTGTCATTTAACTCAGAGTTTTCTTTTTGGGTTCTTCTAAAGATACCTTCTCCCCCAGACAGCAGGAAATAATTTTAAGGATGCCCACATTCCCCAGATGTGGAGTGGATAGTTTTCGGTCATTCATTCAGTTATGGATAATTGTTGTTGTTTAGGATGTTTGGTTACAAGTTGTTAACTGTTAATGGTTAGGGAAAAAGTTAATTTTTTCTTTTCCTTACTCAGTTAATATAATTTCCTAATTAAAATTAGGAAATTAGATTCAGAGTTCTTGTTTTTAAAAACGAGGCTATAGATAAGACGTAGATTATTGAATCTACTCTGAATAAAAAGATATAGAAACAACAGAATAAACAGTAGATTATTGAGTCTAGTCTGAATAGAAAAAAGAGAGAATACAGATATGATAAAATAAAAAGGGTAGATTATTGAATCTACTTTTAAAAGGCAACTACTAGTTTTAAATATTTTACATTGGGTTGGATTTTTGTGTATTATATACAAATTTTGTATATTGATACTAATTTGAGATTGATTTCATTAGAAAACACTGTTCATTTATTTCTTATCTTGTTCACAGTATTGTACCTATATAGTTCATTTAACAATGTAATTCAATTTTCTAGTCCTTGAAAGTTATTACCAACTAACTAGGAAATAAAGAAATTTAAGTTAGTAGTTAGTCATTACAATAAAACTTGTAGTCATATTAGGTATGTTATCAAGCTCAAGCAGAAATATATTTCAGATAGACAGGCCATCTTCAAACACTTCAGAGATCTGCAGAATATGGCATTTAACATGTTTTAATAACACAAATTTTCTTTTCTTTTTCTTTTTCTTTCTTTTTTTTTTGAAACAGGTTTTCTCTGTGTAGTTTTGATGCCTGTCCTGGATCTCACTCTGTAGACCAGGCTGGCCTCACACTCACAGAGATCCATTTGGCTCTGTCTCCCAAGTGCTGGGATTAAAGATGTGTACCATCACCATCCAGCATTTTTTTTCTTTTTTATGATTATGAGACATATTTCCTCCTCACAGCACTAATCTACTTCAGAAAAGATGATGGATATTAAAGAAACTCCATATGGAGTTTACTTTCATGGTGGGCTAATTAGCCACTGGGCAAGAAAATGCATTGTCTTGCATTGACTACTGACCATATGCTGTCTAAAATGTACAAGTAGGACACAAAAGAAAGGACTTCTAATCCTTGCCAAGACAGGATAGGAAGCTCTTTAGAAAGTCCCACTTCACAGATGAGTCTGTCATATGCTAAGCCTATAGGCCAAAGAATGGATGCCCCAACATTGCAGAGGAAACTCAAGTGACTGTTTCTGTCATAACTCACATTTTTTGGGAGTTGCTTGTTTGCACTTCTTCCTTACTCAGTTAATATTATTTCCTTCTTGGGTCTCCAAGGGAGTTGATGATTCAATAGTTATAGTTATAGTTTTCATTGTTAAGAAATTCAGAAAAGAATCTCACTAAAGAGGTGTAAAGTGTATAAATTTGGAAGACATCAAAAGATAGTATTGGTAATGCAAATTAGGATAGAAAGTGAATTAGGTACATTTTGGACTCACAAAAATAGGATAGACAATGGAATATTTTTGCTGAATTTGTTGAGTGCAAATGGGCTAGACATTGTTGATGTATTTATTGTCTGTATATATTATATATAGTTATTGTACTTATGGTATTTTTTTAGTTATAACTTTTTTTAGACTGTTGTGGGATAATACCCTTGTATACTAGTTTAATAAAAACACTGATTGGCCAGAAACCAGGCAAAAAGTATAGGCAGAGTGAGCAGATGAGGAGAATTCTTGGACGAGGAAGGCTGATTCAGGAGATGGTAGCCTGCCATCCAGGGAACAACATGTAATGACACATAGGTAAAGCCAAAGAACACATGGCAACATATAGATTAACAGAAATGGGCTGAGTTTAAGTGTAAGAACTAGTCAGTGGTAGGCCTGAGCTGAGTAGTTTTAATTAATATAAACCTTTGTGTGTTTACTTGGATTTGAGCAGCTGCAGACCAGGTGGGACATAAAAAAAAAAAAAGAAAGAAAGAAAAAAAAAATTCAGCTACATTAAACAAAAAGAGGGGAAATATGGTGATATTTTATTGCCCCAATAAAGCTTATCTGGAGATCAGAGGAAAAAGCCACCTGCTACCTTAAATATAAAAGTCAGACAATGGTAGCACACACCTTTAATCCTAGCATTTGGAGGCAGAGATTTATCTGGATCTCTATAATTTCAAAGCCACACTGGGAACGAGCCAGGCATGGTGGCACATGCCTTTAATTCCCAGCACTAGTAACCATAGAGGTCTGGAGGTCTGTATAGACAGACAAGAAGTGATAGAGCTGTGCAGAAAGAGGAGGTGATGTAGCTGGGTGAAAAGAGGAAGTGAGATGGCAGGCACATTAAGGATATAGGCATGAGCATATAGGAAGTAGCTCTCTTTGGAGTCTGAGGAGTTGGTAAGTTGTAGTTGTCTGTGGCTTATCTTATTCTTCTGATCTTTCAGTTTTCACCTCAATATCTGACTGGATTTTTTGTTAATAAAACCATTTAGCAATTCATCTTACAAAAAATAGTTTTGGTAATGCAAATTAAGATAGAAGGTAAATTAGATACAATCCTTTGGACTCATAAAGATAGGATAGATAATGGAATATTCTCTCTGAATTTGTCAAATGCTAATGGACTAGATTTTGTTGATGTATTTATTGCATGCATATATTGTATATAGTTATTGCATTCATTGTATATAGTTTCTTATATTAGTTATAAGTTTTTTTATGTTAGAAGAAAAGGAAAATGTGGTGATATTTTATTTGTGCACCCCAATAAAGCTTATCTGGGGATCAGAGTACAAAGCCAGCCACCTTATTAAACCTAGTGGTCAGGCAGTGTGGTAGCACATGCCCTTAATCCTAGTATTTGGGAGGCAGAGATTCATCTGGATCTCTGAAACTGAAGGCCACACTGGAAACAGAGCCAGGTATGGTGACACATGCCTTAAATTCCAACACTAGTTAATCATAGATATCTGTACAGACAGACAGGAAGTGATAGAGCTAGGCAGAAAGAGGAAATGATGTAGCTAAGTGGAGAGAGGAAGTGAGATGGCAGGACATGGAAAGGATATAGGCATAAGTTTACAGGAAGTAGCTCTCTCTTTGGCTGAGGATTTCCTAGTGGTAAAAATGTAGCTGACTCCTTTCTGCTACTCTGATTTTTCAGTTTTCACCATAATATCTTAATTTATGTCTTTTATTAATAAGACCTATTAAGATTCATCTAACAAGTATGTGACTACCTTGGTGCATTTATATAAAATCATTAGGTTGATGATAGTTATCTTCCACAACTTCTACCCACATTATACATTAAGACAGGGTCACTCACTTGGATACAGATTTTGTGGTTTAAGACTTGTCAGCTTGTCCTATGGATGTCCCATTTCTGTCTCCTGACTGTTGTCATTACAGGTGAGCAAACACTCTCCCAGCATTTATTCAGGTACTAGGGATCCAGACTCCAGTCTTCAGGATTGGATGGCCGAATCAGCCATCATGTAACCCAAAAGGATTGTGTTTCTATGTCTGCTGGTTGTTACTCTGTGACACTGAAAATCAGCAGGACTTGCACAAAAGTTTAGAGTTTCTGAAGAACCCCTGACCTTGCAGAAATCTGAGGCTGAAATCTGAATTTGACCAAAACTGATGGTCCCACCTTATGCCTTAACAGGTTTTTATGAAATTTACAAGAAGTAACTCCTTTTCTGAGGCTTCATTATGCCTAAGGCCAATGTTAAAAAAGCTAGCCCTTAGCTCTCAGGAAATGAGTACACCTTCAAATGAAAATGCAATGAAAGAATGTGTTGCCAGAAAAACTTCATTAAGAGAAGAGCTACCATATTTTAAGTGATAAAGATAATTACATAGAGGCTGAAGGATTTAAAAACATAAATGGAATACTTTCAAAGTATCAGTTTAAAACATGTTGAATTTTATCTAAAAGAAAAAATTTCCAAAAATCATATATGTAGATTAAGAAAGCAAAACTTGTATTACTATAATGAAAAATAACTTGGTAAAATATTAATAATACCTTATAGAATTTAAAATATGTCTGAAAATGAAATTAACGGATACACCAAAAAGTAAGTCAAGACAAAGCAAACATATAGTGAAGTTTCCTTAACAGCATAGATCTATTTTTTTTTTTAAAAAGGTTACAAAAGTCATAGTTTTAGAGAGTTTTAAACTAATAAAGGATGAATGGTGTAACCTTTAATATTGTTGCTGAAGAGAGTAAAACATGATGGGATTAAGAAAGAAATAGAGTAGATGCAACGTATGTACTAAAGATAAGAGAGTTGAGAAAAAATTGGAACAGTTATAGTTATTAAGTGAATATTAGTGTTAGAAACCCAATTTTTAAGGAAAAATTTGTTCATGAGTAAAGAGATTTGCCAACAAGTCTGATGAATTGAGTTTGATCATTGGGACCACTTTGTTGAAGGAGAGAACTGACCCCTACAAATTGTCCTATGAGGTCCACATATACACGTGTGAATGTCCACACTTATACACATGAAATAAGTGTATTCTTTACTTTTTAATGTCAAACATCGTGGTTATATGTTTTCCACCAAGTTCTATGACTTTTCTAGCACTAATTAATTAACTAGATTTTTAGTAACAAACATGGTTTTCCTCTTCTTGAGTGAGTCTTGGCTTTAATTAGAGAGCTGTTCTTAGTAAAGAAGTAGTAACCAAGGAATGTCATACACAACTGCACCCTTAGTGTTATGATGTCATGCTAGCCATTTTTGTGGTTCATGGGTGCAGCTGGGTAGGTCCTATGGACTTTGAAAGCTTGCACAATGTCTTCCAGTACCATGAAATCTAGTCCTTGAGGAAAAGCATTCAGAACAGCTCTAGGTCAGGGTCCCTGTTTGTAATGGTGTTCTCAATGATAGAGACTTCTTTTTTGTACCAGACAGACCATTACAGAAAAGCACAACTAATCAAAATGCAGAGTTGTAGAGCCCTCCCAATGGATACATAGCCAAGAAACTTCTGCATCTAAGACTCTAGGAAATTGCAGAAGAGGCTGGGGAAGGATTATATGATCCAAAGGATCAGGGAAATTGCTGTGAGATTTTTGTTTCTGAGTAATGCCAGAAGCTACACCTATTAAATCTCATCAACATGACTGCTTAAATGTAAACTAAATAAGGTCAACAATTTAAAAAAGTGCAAACACTTGACAGGGAAGGTTCATGTGGCCTCAAACTCAACCTTACACTAAGAACTATGGGCAACTAAAAAATGCTAAGAGTGGGAGAAATAAGTCTTCTCCAGGGAAGAATACACCACTTGGTTATCCAATAACAAATGGTCAACTCTGAAAACATAGGAATGAGTAGAATTATACATACTAACCTGGTTCTATTTAGGAACATATATATTCCTAAATATCTATATCTATATCTATATATATCGATCTATCATATGTATATATATATATATATATACACATATATATATATGTGTGTGTGTATATATATATATATGAGAGAGAAAGAGAGAGAGAGAGAGAGAGAGAGAGAGAGAGAGAGAGAGAGAGAGAGAGAGAATGTCCCCCAAAGGAAGCAGCAGCATCAGGAGATGTAACTTTTTTGAAGTAGGTAAGGAAGTGTGTCACTGTGGGGTGGGATTTGAGGTCTTCTTTGCTCAGACTTCTTTCAGTGTGACTGTGAGTCCATTTCCTGTTGACTTCTGATCAAGATGTAGCCAGCACCATGTCTGCCTGAACACAGACAAGATGCCCACCATGATGACAATATACTGAACCTCTGAAATGTAAACTGCCACCTCAATTAAATGTTTTACTTTCTATGAGTTTTCATGGTCATGGTGTCTCTTCATAGCAATAGAAACCTTAACTAAAACAGGGCTCAAAGTAGGGATCACAGATGAATATTAGTTACTGGTTTCCTTTTTATGGCTTGCTGACTATAATTTCTTATGTAACTCAGGTCCACATGCACAATGGTGTCATCACTTACGTACAGTAGGTTGTGCCATCCTCCAACAACCATTAATCAAGAACATGTCCCACACACTTGCCCACAGGATGAAATGATGGAGGGGATTCTTCAATTAAGGGTTCCTCTTCCCTGGAAAATTCTGATTTGTGTCACCTTTACAAAAACTAAACAGTACACTGCTGAACAACATTCTTGTACTATGAGAACCACATTTTCATACAGAGAGTCTTCTGTTTCAATCACAGCTTGTCCTTAACCACTCTTAGGAGCTCTCAAGGGATTTGCCCCTTAATTTACTGGGGCAACTCAGCTATGATTTCTACCATCCTTGCCTAGCACTGAAATATCACCCTTCTCTCTCTCTCTTTTCCACACATCACAATTTTTCCTCCTCTGTACTTCTTTGGCAAGTGCTTTGCATATGAGTCATTATCATCAGGTCTTTTTCTAAGGACCTTCATCAAAATAATGCATGAATATTGAATTCATAATATAAATTTTACTGCAGAACAATGAAAAAAGGAAGCAAAAGGCACAGTATTGATGTTCAACTGGAGAAAATATGCTTTCTCATATAACATGGAAAATCCAGCTCTAGATAGATAATCACAGACAATGAACAAGATTATAGTATTTATGAAAAGATAAAAAATATTTCAACAACCAAAAAATTGATAAATTAGTAAGGACTAGTAAAATTAACTGTTTGGACACAAAATTTTAAAAGCTATTGAACCCTAATGCCATTTCAAGAGTAGCAGTGATATCCAAACCATAAGATGTTTTCATTCTGTATAATCACAACTAGATTGTGTTTTCAATAAATATTTAAAGTCAATAAAAAATAAACTTTCTCTTTGGAAACTGGGTGAGATTAAACAAACATTTAAACAAAACAAAAGGATTTAAAAATATACAATGAAACCATGAAAATTTAACCTGCACTACTTATATTTGGCATCAGACGTTGGAGTATTTTATAAGACACATAAAATTTAAGACTCATTATACCAAGCATTCACAAATCTATAGGTTATAATTTTTGTACATTACTAATGAGGTAGCAATTTAGGAAAATGTTGATACATAGTTTTGTCCATCATCTGCTAAAGTGACTATTATATATGCTTATACACAAATGAATTGTTTGCAAAAGTTACTCAGTAGTAGCTAATATATGCATGTTCATTGCAACATACCATCTACATATAAAAAGGTGAGGAGGTGGCTCTTACCAGAGTTTGGCCATGAAGTAAGCATTCATTACTCATAAAGCACTCACCAAATGGTATTCAATTATAGAGGTGTAAAGAGAAGGACAAAAGTTTGAAGGTACACTTGCTACCAGGATCTTCTCAGCTGTCAGGATCTTCTCAGGTCCACTACTTCCTATTTTAGAAGCACAGACTTGTCCTTATGTCTCTCATATTTTCTAACTTAAAGTTGCTCAAATGAGAACAGGCTCTATGATATACAATCAGAAGATCTGTGTGCCATTTTAGATTTGGATATTGCAACATGAACCATTATGTTTTATTGTCATCCTCTGCCTTCATGGTCTGAATCTAGACTTAAGTACAGCCATGTAATTCATGACTCTGTCTTGATGAATACTGATCAACAATACCAAAGAGACAGAGCTCTGAACAACTGGATGGGAAAATGTGGTGACCTGGTTTGAACAACTGCAATGCTTCCTTCAAGACACAAGGGTAACTGAATGTTTATAGTGTTATGCAATTCCATTTAGATTATTTAAGTTGTTCTTACCACCAATACAACTGAATCAGAGCATATACTCCCCAACTAGCTTTCTAAGCAAAAACATGCAAATGAGGAAAAAAACATGAAGACAAACTGAATCAGAGAAGAAGTACAGAAATGACAGCAAATTAACATATACCACTACATAGTAGTGAACAAGATGGTCTCACCCTTCACCTTAACATGAATGTGTTATAGAAGATCTCTGCTGGAATATAAAGATCCATGACCTTGCTTTTCTTAAAGCTTTTTTTCTCAGAAAACATGGAACTGTGCTTCTGCATGCATTTGAGCTGTGAAACTTCAGTGCTGAGAGGTCTTTCTCACAGTCCTTGGAGCCTTCCTTTAGAGACTTGATCACCAGAAAGACAAGCTTCCTTTCACTAGCCTCTGGGAAAGCAGGTACCTCACTCCCACAAGTGTGTCTGCTTTTGATTAGTGGAGCTGACATCACTTTCTGAAGTCTTGACCCTCTGTCCAATCTTGAACAAAATTTACCTTGTCATATTTAACGAGTGCTCAAGGAAATGCTTCTCTATCCAAGAGCTCAAATAAGAGGAATTTAAAAAAATCTAGTTCTATCTTTTCTAAAATGTCATAAAATAATAAAATAAAGGAAAATTAAAAGAATAGAGGAGACTGAAAGACCTTTAGTCCATCGTTTGTGTGGTTCCTGAAGATAATAGGATGGACCATGAAAAGAGCTTAGTTTAAGAAAAATAAAGTAAATCAAAATTAATTTCACTAAAACACTACAGTATGCAAAAAAGAAAACAAGTTATGAGACATCATGAGCATTTAGAACCAGAGACTGCAAATATTTTTTTTTTAATTTTTTAAGATTATAATACAATTACATTTCCTCTTTTCCTTTCCTCCCTCCACATCCTGCAATATATCACTTCTTGCTCTTTTTCAAATTCATGGCTGTTGTAGACATGTTCTGTATGTTGTGAATGTGTTGCTCTGGTTGGTTGATAAATAAATGCTGATTGGCCAGTAGCCAGGCAGGAAGTATAGGCAGGACAAGCAGAAAAGAAAACTGTGGGAACAGGAAGGCTTAGTCAGGAATCATCAGTCAGACACAGAGGAAGCAAGATGTGAAGGCAGTACTGGGAAAAGGTACCAAGCCACGTGGCTAAACATAAATAAGAATTATGGGCTAATTTAAGTGTATGAGCTAGTCAGCAATAAGCTTGAGCTAATGGCTATACAGTTCATAAATAATATAAGCCTCTGTGTGTTTACTTGGGTCTGAGTGGCTGTGGGACTGGTGGATAAGAGAGATTTGCCCTAACCACCAGCAGGCTGGACACAGGAGTACTTCAACTACACATGGCCTCTTTTTTTCATCCATATAGTATATGTTTGTACATTTTTGTTTCTAAATATAGCCTGCTTAGTTTGTATAAAGTTGCTTGTATGTATATTTTCAGGGCTAATCATTTGGATAACCACTGATACATGATCTGTGATGCAGAAATGTAGTGAAAGGCTCTGTCCTGGAGTGTCTATTTGATTGTAGAACAAAAGTAATTAGCCATTCACAATTGTATTAAACTGTGTGGCTACAATAGTAGGAAAACTTCTGCAAATTCAGACAGTCCCGAAATTGTACAGAAGCTCTCTCCTGATTAATAGTGATACATTATTGAAATCAATGGAATCCAGAAATGTCATCTACAGTGTAGGTTATAATTGGAAACTCTCTAGGCTGTACTTTTATAGCCAGATGAATGGGGTGGATACAGAGCTCAATCATGCAACCATAAGAACTGAAACATCTTTTTCACAGCTTCAGCAGCATCTACTCAGATGGAGAAAGAACTCCTTACTTAGAACTAGAGAAAATTTCAGGATGAGTCATAGTGGAGAAAATTTAGCCAAGTTTATCAGCTAAGCAATGGGACACCACACTTGAAGAAAGCCAACTGAGGGCTCCACCCACAGTCATGGTCGTACAAGTGATGTGAGGATTTGGGGAGTTACTTTGTTTAAATGGAGTAATATGTAATTAAGGTTGATAGAAAGAACACAAGAATAAGTTGTCTACTCATTTCTTTATCAAAATAATTTTTCATAAATGATATAATAATGTGATTTATGAGGAAACTTGACAAGTAACAATATGAGCAAAGTTTTAAAAAATAATTTATTATATGTTGTATTATGTATTAAAATAATAATATTTATCATTATTATTAGAGTCCAAAGCTCTCTATGTGGTCTGGAAAGAAAGCTTAGTGGTTAAGATCACTGTTTGCTCATTCAAAGGAACTGGGTTCAATTCCTAGCACACACATGACAGCTCACAGATGCCTATGACTTCAATTCCAGGGGAGCTGATTCTTTCTTCTGTCTTCTAGGAGTACAAGGCATGTACATGTTGTAATACATACATACAGGCAAAACACCCAGTCAGAACAAATAAAAAAATATACTTTTTTTTAAAAAAAAGTTAAAAATAATAATTTTCTGTATGTGGCCCTCACAAAGAATTTAAAATGTGTTTTTAATACAACAATGGGTTACTAGTCATTTTAATAATCTTACTTGTGACATTTTAGAAAGAAAGTATAGTCCTTGTGGATGTAGTGGATCTCTGGTACATACACATTGAAAATCTTGACTGCTGGCCAGGATGTTCACTTTTCCATACCCCCTTTATATTCTCTATCTTTTTTAGCCTGCTTCAATCTACATACAGGTATATTAAAGTTAGTATAATCATGGGTTTTAATATAAGATTGTGTTTGGATACATAGTAAGGTTTGAATTTCTCATTTTAAAATTAGTAAATAATAATGAGAAAGAGAAAGAAAGAAGAAAGGAATGAAGGAAAGAAAGATAGAAAAGGGAGGAAAAAAGAAAGAAAACAATAGATAAGGAAAGGAGTGGTAATGGATCTCAGCTGAAATGTAATGTAAAGGACTATGCAAAGCCAGCTGTTGCCCAGGCAACACGTGTGATCTAGAAATATGTCAACTTTCTCTGAGATAAATGGCATAATTGGTAGTGTAAAAAATTCATTTTTTAAGAGGCAGATTTAAAACATCATAAATGAAATTACTTAAATTGCTTGATATTCAAGCACTGACTTCCACTAATAATTTGAAAATAAGCTGTCTCTAGCCTTTTGGAAAATGATGAGGATCCATAAGGAACTGGGACAAATCTAGGGGTGCAAGATAGATTCCATAACAAAGGATTCAAACTATCCATGAAACTAAAGGGTAAATGGATGACTGATTACAATTAGGTACACCTTCATGGCCAAAAGTTAACAAAGATGAGACATAGTCAGCAACAATATGGGGCTTACCATTTCTTTCTGTCTCAGACACATGCTATTTCCCAGGCAACCTGCATCTCATTATGAAGCTGAATGTATGTTGTGAATATTGAGATTTCCTCCATTAGTTGACAAAGGGTCAAGCAGAACATTCATGGTCATTGCTAAGTTACCCTAGGAGAAGGACAGTAAATTGTGTGACTCAATGGTCCATACTACACATTTCACAACAAGATGACAAGATTCCAAGATATTTTCTCTTTCTCTTTCTCTCTCTCTCTCTCTCTCTCTCTCTCTCTCTCTCTCTCTCTGTCTTTCTCTTACACACACACACACACACACACACACACACACACACACACACACACAAACACAAACACACGTCCCAGGAGCTGTATTCTGAGAACTTTAAAAAGTCATTTAAAAATGAGATCAAGACTTTGTATGGGGCCTCTGTGCCCTTGATGCTAGAAATAAAGAACAAATACCCAACATGTTTGGATAATTTGAAGTATAGGGATAAGGGTCAGAATGATGTCCAATGTAGGTAGAGATCACAGCTAGAATTATGTCACAAAGCTAAAAGTGTATATGGACTGTGTATATGTAAGTGTCCTTTAAAATTTTCAAGCTTTATATTTTACACATAACTATCTATTTACTATATGATTGAAACAATTTTAAGAGCATTATTTATTCCAGTGTTTAGCTAATTAGCAGATGTATACAATAAGACGTTTCAATATATGCAATTTATAATTATTGTTTTCCGTACAAGATAGATACTAGGTAGTTTAACACTTTAAAATGTTTCCAAGTTACTTAGTTGTTCTTGTTTTGTTTGGTGCTATATTTTCTCAAGCAATTTTTTACATTCATTTAGTGACAGATAATCTACTTGGGAACGGAGTAAGTTAGTAGGAATTATATTGGAGGAATGCCATAGAGTCACTTCATAAGGTTGTAGCCTACTCTCCTTAAGGGACTTTGGTAGCTGCTGGAGTACACAGCAGAAAACCTCAACAAAGAAGCACTAAGCTTATCAGGTGTATCTTCTCCCATAGTGCAAGCATCTGAAATGACAGGGATTCATCTGAGATGGTGAGTACTATAATTCACTTGAATTACAGAGTACACCTATATTTTACTGTAAATGATAGGAAACTAAGGTTGAAATCATAGGATTGGGAAAGGGAGAGAGAAGGGTATAGAAGAGTGTGCTGAGCCACACAAAAATGAGAGGGTACTTTTTCTGTTTTCCATCTAGTTAGTATAATAAAAAAATTATGTTAAAAGTGGAGAGAAAATAGTTGATTTATGCTATCAAAAATTAGTGCAATTTTAAGAATGAAAACAACAGAGTAAAACTTCAAACTTAATAATGATAAATACCAACATTCATTTTTTTAAAGTATAATGTGTGATAAGTAAAGAATGGCATAAAATAAACATAATCCACTATGCAGTAGTGAACACACAAAAATCTGAAACAATCTACTAAATACTGACCAATATAATTTTGTTGAAAAATTTTTTCATACTATTTGATTATTTTCCACCCTCAGCTCCTCCCAGATCATCCCCACCTCCCTACCCACTCACGTTATGTTCATGTTCATTCCTTCTTTTTTTGGTTTTGTTTTTCTTTCATTTTATTAACATACTTTTCATTTATTTTACATGCAAACTACTGTTTTCCTTCCTTCTCCTTCCATTCCCTCACTCCCCACTCCCATCTATCCCCTCTCCTGATGCACTCTTTCTCTGTCTCCATTCAGAAAGGGGAAGAACAAATCCATGGGCTTGAACAAACTGTGACACATCTATTTGAGGTAGGACAGAGCTCCTCTCCCTGCATCAAGGCTAGGCAAGGTAATCCATCATAGGGAACAGGTTCCCAAAAGCCAAGATAGGGTTTGTCCATGTAGCCCTGGCTGTGTAGGAACTTACTTTGTAAACCAGGCTGGCCTCAAACTCACAGAGATCCTCCTGTTTCTCCGTCTGGAGTGCTGGGATTAAAAGTGAGCACCATCACCACCACCTGGCTTCTTCCCCTCTCTTAAAAATATAGATGAATAAAGATAAAAATAAAAACAAACAAAAAACTAACAAGAAAACTACCCTAAAAACAATTGCACACCAATAAAAATTGATGAGTGACCTCCATGCTGTTGAAGTTGCCCCTATCCCTAGATTATGTTTCCAAGGACTCTTCCCACAGCCCATTCCAATCCAGCACAAAGTAGCCCCACTACTGATGCTATTCTCCTGCCACATCCAGGCTTCAGGTCCTGAGATGGGGAAGGGGCATCAGCATGAAAAAATGACATAGTTTCTGACCACCAGATGATTTTCACACAAGTGGCTGGCCAAAATAGCTCAAGCCATTATTATTTACATTTCAAACAGAAGAATGATTTTCCATACTAACAAACATGATTTGCCACTATCAATTATCAGCTTGCAACAAAAATAAATATGTCAAATATGTTTTTCCCAACTTTTACATCAAAACATTTTAAAATCAAAAACAACACATCATTTTGCCAAATGTAGAGCCAGGTACATCCTGTCTTTACAAAACTAAAAGGTAATAAACATAGACACACATTTCCAAAGACAACAATATCATTCAAAACTATATAAAGCATTTTACCGAAATAGGGGTGAATTATGTCTGATCCTATCAGCACTGAATCAGGACAACTACCAAGGTCTGGAGTAATAGCTGGCATCCCCAGACAAGGAACCTGAAAAGCATTAGTTATCTATGAAGTTTAAGGGAAAATATCTGAGAAAAAATGAGGTTTCCAGGAATGACCACATCTGTCCTAAGTGTGACTGATAAAGTGACATGAAGAAACTTCCAAGAGCACCACTAATATTATGAGAGAGAATAGGGAATGCAGGCCATGCAGTCCCAGCAGTATACTACACTGTCCCAAAGTCCACTGGCCTTTTCTGAGATTGCTCCCATCAGCTTTGCCTCATTTGTAGACTGTTTGGACAAGCACTCATATGCTGGTCAGAAACTAGGCTGCACAGATTCCAGCAGACTAGTTCCTGTCCTCAACTTCAGCTGACTTCCACCACTTAGGCACAGGCTACACCAGTAAGAACAGAGGCAAGCCACAATAGCTTGAAAAGACTTCAGCAGCTCAGGTGCAGGCCATACTGATCAGATGAACCTAAAGACCCTACTGCAAAAAAGGCCAAACTAGCCACTAGAAGGCCAGCTCCCTACTTATTCAGAGACTTATGACTTTATCAGAGGTTATGTCAGTGGCTATAAATCCAGGCCGCAAAGACTAGAAAACCAAAGAGGAAACAAAAAACATAACCAGCAAAGAAAAATGTAGAAACCAGAAACTAGAACTAATTGTCCCAAACCCAGATGTGTAAATAGCAGTGCAAACATATAATCAACAACAAACAGCAAGAGCAATATGGTACCACATGTGCCCAGCTATCTTAAAACAGCAAGACCCAAACATTCCAATGCAGCTGAGGCACAAGAAAATGACCTTACAAAAAAAAAAACCTTTATGACAATGATAGAGATCTTTAAAGAAAAAAATTAAAAAATAATCCCTTAAAGAAATTGAAGAGACGGCAGGAGGAGAGGCACCGTCACAAAGCCCTGGAGAGCAGGGACAGCCACAGGGACGCCAGCAGGAGCGAAGCAGATGCGAACACACAGGTCACCTTGGTGAAGACCTTTGCTGCCCTGAACATCTGACTCTCGGGCCCCCAGAGGTGGGGGATGAACGCTATGGCCCAGGTGTCCCAGCCAGGTGGCCTCCGACAGCGCCCACACACGAGCCCACAGGAGTCGGCGTCCTTCAAGCTGCCTCTTGTGTCTTGAGTTTGTCAGTGTTTTGTTGGGTGACAGTAGGTGAAGCCACCCGCCTTCTGGAACACAAACAAAGTACTGAGTCCTCGGTGGGTCATGGGGCAGAGGTGGCTTTGGAGCGAGGCTTTATTTGCCCTGCAGTTCAGAGCATGGTGATGGCAGCAACACTTTTGCCCTGGAGGCGGATGAATTAAAACAACCCAGCCCGACTTCTAGACAGTGCAGCCCACCAGGAGATCGTGCCAGGAATGCATAGGCTCAGTTGGGTTTTCAACAGAACCTCTACCTTCGGGGAGCAGAGTCTGCTCTGCTCGGGGACTGTGGCAGGAAGAAGAATCTGAAATGTCCACCAGAGTTGCCTGTAGTTTGTCCTGTGAGCTCTGGGAAACACGCCAGCCCCGTTTTGATTGTGAAAGTGAGGTGGGCTGACCTTGCAGAGCAGCTGGAGTAGGGCTCAGTGGGGAGCCTTTCTGGAGCTCTGGCCATTACTCTGCTTCCCTGGGGAGCAGAGCAAGGGGAACTGCTGGGGCAGGGCTGGGACAGTGGCTCAGGTTCCCTGGAAGTGTCCGGTGGCCTTTGCCAGTGGACTGCACTCAGAGACTGCACTTCACGTTCGGAGGAACTACTGTCTGCCTGGGTTTTACCAGGACAACACAGCACCCTTTTTTTTTTTTACCTCTGAAATGTTTAGCTCAGACATCCGGCTGGGTAGAGGAAACCAGGATTCCCCAGAGAGAGTGAGTGGACTCACCCTGAGCAGGGTGTGAGCAGAAAGGAGGAGCCTCCCAAGAGTTGTGGCCTTGGTGGCCCGTCTGGAGCCCCATGTGGGCATGCAGCTCTGACCTTTCGGCCCAGGCCGGGTGCAGGGCTTCAGTCTTGTCTTTCCCTTTACCTGCTCTGTGCTTCCTTTCCCCTGAAGGTTGGGGGTTGCTTACACCCAGCATTGCCCCATCAGTCCAAGAGGCACTTTTTTTTTTTTTTTTTTTTTTTTTTTTTTTTTTTTGGTTTTTCGAGACAGGGTTTCTCTGTGTAGCTTTGCGCCTTTCCTGGAGCTCACTTGGTAGCCCAGGCTGGCCTCGAACTCACAGAGATCCGCCTGCCTCTGCCTCCCAAGTGCTGGGATTAAAGGCATGCGCCACCACGCCCGGCACCAAGAGGCACTTTTACAGGAGCATGTCCCTTATCCACAGATCTACCGTGTCCAAGGTCATTGTTGAGTTGAAGTTAGAGCTGCGTATTTAGATTCTAAAAGTTGAGTGCTGGGCTCAGTTGATCGTTCCTGCTGAATGGAGGCAATACCATGCCTCTGTCCTAAGTGGGAGTGCTGGGTGTGAGGCTCGGGAGAGAGCTGTGTCCTGGGACAGCCTGGCCCTCTGTCCCAGGTAGAGTTCTGACAGTTTCTTCAGCTGGTTCTTTCTAGAGTCTCTCTCTTTGTTTTGTATAGCTCAGTTGAAATGTTGATCTCCTCACGGTCACTGGAGAAGGCTGATAGCCGTGCAGAGGATACTCTCCACATAGCTGCACACTTGCACAGTGAGTTTATGTAAGCAGGGCATACCTGCAATCCAGGGCTCCTTTTTCTCTGTCCTGAGCCTTTGGGGTCTGGCTCAGATCCTTCCTTGCACATGAGCATCCTGCAGGCCCCCCGTTTCGACCACCCCAACAGTCAGTGAAATTCATCAGCCCTCTGCCTGTGGTTTGAGCCCTGACAGCCATCCCTTGAAACCTGAGCCCTGCTGGTGTGGGGCTCTTTAAGTCTTCCTATTCTTGGGGTTCATTTTCCATGGTGGCTACCTCCCCAGCATCCCTCACTAAGCACTAAGCTAGGAGAAGGGGAGACAAGGGCCTTGGGTCGGGCTCAACACCCACCACACTGCTCTCTGTCCTGAGTGCTGGTGTTTGTCGGTCCCTCTAGAAAGAGGGCCAGTGTGTCTGCCTTCTCCGTTTTCTAATTGCACTGTCTTTGTTCTGGCTTCAGTCTAGAGATATCTAAGCTCTTCTTGGGGTCATGACCCATAGACTTAGCAAGTCTGCCTTAGCTATGGCGCATAGAGGTGAGAACTAATTGTTTTCTGGCGTCTGGATCCCATTTCCCCTAGGCTGTCTCTTTACACAGATTGTGTTCATCTGAATCATTTTATATTTTATTTACCAAAGTACTGTACTTGGCTATTTGCAGTGTTTTAAGAACCAAATGTTTTTTGTGTTTTTGATCTTCTACATTTGGTGCACTAGAAGCCGCAGAGACGTGCCACTTTATCTTTGAAATGGATTTTGTATACCAATAAATTCTAGTTTAAAAGCAGAAAAAAAAAATTGAGGGAAAGACAAAAAAATGGAGGAAATCAATAAGTCTCTTTATGATTGAGATAAAAGCAAAAAAAAATAGGTGAAGCAAATTATTCATGACATGAAAATAGAAATAGAAGCAATAAGAAAACACAAACTGAGAAAATTCAGGAAATGGAAAATTTGGGCAAATGAATAAGAACTACAGATGCGAGCATCATCAACAGACTACAAACCTCCAGAAAATCTAGGAAACCACAAATACCAACCCCATGAACATTAGTAATAGAAGAGGAGAAGAATCCCAGGTCAAATCTCAGAAAATATATTTAAAGAATCATAGAGGAAATGTTTCCTAACATAAAGAAAGGCATGCCAAGTACAAGAAGCTTATAGAAAACCAAATAGATTAGATCAGAAAAGGAAGTCACTGTGTCACATAATAACTAAAACACTAAATCTACAGAAGAAAGAATATTAAAAGCTACAAGAGAAAGGGGCCAAATAACAGAAAGGCAGACCTACACGAATTATACCCAAATTTTCAATAGAGACTCTAAAAGAGAGATGGGCCTGGACAGAAGTCTTGTAGATTCTAAGAGACTACTAATGTCATTCCAGACTAAGATGGGGTGATATTTTATTTGTGTACCCCAATAAAGCTCACCTGGAGATCAGAGGAAAAAGCCAGCCACTGTATTAAACATAGAGGCCAGGCAGTGGTAGTACATACCTTTAATCCCAGTGCTACTTAACCATAGAGGTCTGGAGGTTTATACAGAAACATAGGAAGTGATATAGCCCAACGGGAAGAGGAAAGTGATGTAGGTGGGTAGAGAAAAGAAGTAAGATGGCAGGGTCCAGAAAGGTATATAGGCATGAGTACGTAGGAAGTAGCTCTCTCTTGGCTGAGGATTTCTTAGTGGTAATGATGTGTCTGGCTTCTTTCTGCTTCTCTGATCTCTCAGTTTTCACCCCAATGTCTAGCTCTGGTTTTTATTAAAAAGACTGTTTAGCAATGTATCTTACACTAATATACCCAGCAAAATTCTCAATCACCATAGATGAAGAAAACAAGATGTTTTATGACAAAGTCAAATTTAAATAATATCTATCAACTAATTCAGCCCTGCAGAAGATACTAGAAGGAAAACTTTAACCCAAGGAAGTCAAGTATGCCCGTGAAAACACAGGCAATAGATAATCTCATACCAACAAAATTCAAAGAATTGAAACACACACACACACAACCACCACCACCAACAACAACAACAATATAACAAGAATTAACAATCACTGGTCATTAATATTTCTGAATGTCAATGAACTTAATTAACCAATACAAAGACACAAGCTAACTGAATGGATTACAAAAACATGATCCATCCTTCTGCAGCCCTCAAGAAACATACTTCAACATCTAAGGTAGACATTACTAAGAGTAAGTGGTGGAAAAAGATTTTCCAATCAAATGAACTTTAGAAACAAGGTGCTGTTGCCATCCTAATATCTAATAAAACATACTTCAAACCAAAATGAATCAAAAGAGACAGAGAGACATTTCACACTCATTAAAGGAGAAATCCACAAGTATGATGTCTCAATTCTGAACATCTACACTCAAATACAAGGGTATCCACATATGTAAAAGAAGCATTGCTAAAGCTTAAATCACACATTAAACCCAACATATTAATATTGTAAGACTTCAATACCTCACTCTTTCCAATCAACCAGTCATACAGACAGAAACTAAACTGAGAAATAATGGAACTAATAGACATTATGGATTGAATTGAACTAACAAATTATTACAGAACATTTCACCCAAACACAAAAGAATATATCTTCTTCTCAGCACTTCATAAAACTTTCTCCAAATTTGAGCATATATTCAGTCACAAAGCAAGTCTCAACAGATACAAAAAAAACGAAATGACCAAGATATTATCAGACCACTTGGATTAAAGTTAGATTTCAATAACAGAAATATCAGAAAGCTTACAAACTCATGGAAAGAAACATCTCTCTACCAAATTACAACTGGGTCACAGAGGTTATAAAGAAAGAAAATTAAAGACTTCCTAGAATTCAATGAAAATTAATGCACAACATACCCAAATTTATGTGACACAATGAAAACAGTGCTAAGGAGAAAGTTCAAGACATTAGGTGCCTGCATAAACAAATTGGAGAAGTCTCATACCAATAACTTAATAGCACATCTGAGAACTGTGGAACAAAAAGAAGCAGACACACCCAAGAGGAATATATGACAGGATATAATCAAATTTAGGGCAGCAATCAATACAAATTAAAAACAAAGAGAACAATACAAAAAAATAAATGAAACTAGTTAATTCTTGGAGAAAATCAACAAGAGAGACAGATCTTCATGGAAACTAATGAAAAGACAGAGAGAATGTTGAAATTAATAAAATCAGAAAAGAAACATGTGAGATAAGAACAGATACAAAAGAAATCCAAAGAATCATTAGGTCATACTCCAAAAACTTGTACTCCACAAAATTAGAAAATCTAAAAGAAATGAACAATTTTTCAATAGATACCACTTACCAAAGTTAAATCTAGATCAGGTAAACTGTTGTGGAATAATTCTCTTGTACATTATGAAGATTTGTCAATTTTTAACAAAATGCTGATTGGTCAGTAGCCAGACAGGAGGTGCAGATGGGATAAACAAACTAAGTAATGCTGGGAAGAGTAAGGGCAGAGTCAGGAGTCACCAGCCAGACACAGAGGAAATAAAATGAGAATCCTGTACTGAAAAAAGATAGCAACCCACGTGGCTAAATATAGATAAGAATTATGGGCTAAGTGAAAGAGTTAATTAGTAATAAGCCTGAGCTACAGGTTGAGCATGTATAAGTAATATTAAGCATCCAAGTCTAGTATTTGGGGAGCAGCAGCTGAGTATTTGGGAGTTGCTTGTAGGATAGAAGCTTAATTTAAATAGACCTATATCTTCTCAGGAAATACAAGGATTCATTAAGAGTCCCAATAGAAAGAAGTGGGGAAAAAAAGGTCTCAGCATCATGTGGTTTTAGCAAAGAATTCTACTAGACCTTCACAGAAGAGCTAATACTGACACTCCTCAAATTGTTCCACAAAATAAAAACAGAAGGAACATGGCCAAATTTATTTTGTGAAGCCACAATCACCCTGATACCCAAACCACAAAAAGATTCAACAGAAAAGAAAATTACAAATAATTTTCTCTCATGAAAATAGATGCAAAAATACTCAATAAAAAGCAATAAAATACTCACAAACAGAACCCATGAAGACAGCAAAAAGGTCATCCATCATGATCAAGTTGGCTTTATCCATGCAGGGATGGTTCAATATGATAAAATCTGTCAAAGTTGTTCACCATATAAACAAACTGAAAAAAATCCAGGACCCCTTCATAATAAGTCATGGAGAGAACAGGGATAAAAGGGACATTCTTAAACATAATAAAGGTAATATACAGCAAGCCTATAGCCAACATTTAATTAAATGGAGAAAAACTTAAAGCAATTCCACTAAAATCAGGAACAAGACAAGGGTGTCCACTTTCTCAATATCTATTCACTATAGCGCTTGAAGTTTTAGCTAGAGTCATAAGACAACTAAAGAAGGTGAAGGGTATATAAATTTTAGAGGATGGAGTAAAAGTATAGATATTTGCAGATGATGTGACTATAAATATAATGGACCCAGAATATTCTACCAGGGGATACCTATGGCCATTAACACCTTCAGCAAAGTGAGTGGATACAAAATTAACTAAAAGTAAAATCAGTAGCCCTCTTACATACAAATGATAAAAAAGGTTGAGAAAGAAATCAGGAAAACAACACCCTTCACAATAGCCACAAATAATATAAAATATCTTTGAATAACTTTAATAAAGACAGAGAAAGATCTATATGATGAGAACTTTAAGTCATTGTATACAGAAATTTGAGAACATATCAGAAAATGGAAAGATCTCCCTTGTTCATGAATCCATAAGATTAACATACTGAAACTGTCCATCCTACCAAAAGCAATCTACAGATTCAATGCAATTTTATCAGAATCCCATCACAATTCTTCACAGACCTTAAAAGTACAATATTCAACTCTATAAGGAAAAACAAAAAAACCCAGGATATTTAAAACTATCCTCTACAATAAAAGAACTTCTGGAGAAATTTCAGCAATTTCAAGCTATACGACAGAGCAATAAAAACTGCATGCTACTGGCATAAAAACAGGTTGATCAATATAATCAAATTAAAGACACAGAAGTAAATCCACAGAAGTAAAGATACATACCTATGGACACTAGATTTTGGCAAAAGAACCAGAAATAGGCAATGGAAAAAAAGAAAGCATCTTCAACAAATGATCCTTGTCTAACTGGATGTCAGCATGTAGAAGAATGCAAACACAATCATATATATCCCCCTGTAAAAGTTCAAGTCCAAGTGCATCAAAGATCTCAACATAAAACCAGTAACACTGAACCTGATGGATGAGAAATTGGGGAATAGTCTTGAACACATTGGCACAGGAGACAACTTCCAATCATCCAATCATTCAGGCTCTAAGATTGACAATAAATGGGACCTCATGAAACTTAGAAGCTTCTCTAAGGCAAAGGACATTGTCAAAAGGACAAAATGGCAGCCCACAGAATGGGAAAAAGGTCTTCAGCAGACCCATATATGACAGAGAGCTAATATCCAAAATATGTAAAGAACTCAAGAAAAGACTCTAAAAAACTCAATAATTCAATAAAAAAATGGGTTGAGCTCTAAATAGAGAATGCTCAACAGAGAATATCATTTGATGGAAAATCAAAGAAATATTCAACATCCTTAGTCATTATGGAAAGGCAAATTAAAATGACAGTGAGATTCCATCTTATACCTGTCAGAATAGTCTGAAAAATGGAACAATTAAGTGGGAGGATAATTAATGTTGACAGTATGTATGTAACATCAATTATGAATATTATTTGCTTGATAATTTTTATTTTAACATTAAAAAGATTGGTCAATTTAAATGTCAAGATAAAAGCTTTAGAAAATCCTATTAAAACTAATCATAGAGAAATTCAGACTCAGAAAAGAGAATTTAAAGGTGAAACTAACTCAGGACTGACTTTAGGAAAACCTATTAAAATGACTTGAAAAGAAATTCAGACTTAGACAGAAGAATTTAAAGGTGAACTTAGCTTAGGATTGAATTATATGGTTACAGAGAAAAAGCCTCAGGTTACCAGACACCAGACTTTAATTTACCTGGTAAACTTACAGGAGCTGCCAGATGCTTGTGTTCAAGCTAATTGGACCCCAGTGGAAATGTTAGATTTAAGGAGATTTAAGGAAGCCATAGTATTATATGGCATGTATGGTGGTATTTTATTTGTACTGAAATGTGATTTTGATTGTATGTTAATAAATAAAGTTCCCCGGGGGTCAGAGCTATTAGAGCCATAGTAAGAGCATGGCGGTGGTGGCGCAAGCCTTTAATCCCAGCACTTGGTAGACAGAGCTAGGTAGATCTCTGTGTGTTCCGGGATACAGCCAGCATTGGAGACATATGCCTTTAAGACCTGGAGGGCTATACTTACAGGCAGTGATGAGGCAGTCATGTGTATGGGTTTACAACCAATGAGAAGGCAGAAGAGAAAGACTATACTAAAGACAAACACATAGGAAGTAGCTCTCTTTCAGAGAGGTAGGAGCACCACAGGAGCAAGGGTAAGGTTTTAGCCCTGAGGTCTGACATCTTGGCTTTCTCTTTTACATTGGTTCTGTGTTTCTTATTTAATAAAATGGTTGGTTACATCTACAGGCATGCATTCTTCATTTGTAAAGTAGATGTTAAACTCATGTTTAACCTGTAATAGAATTATCCTTCAGGACTGGAAAGAATTAGTTGTAGTGGTACTAGAGGCCAGTCCACATTTACAGTGATAAACTTGGTTTAAAGAGGAAGCTAAAACTATAGAACAGTGATGTATGAATAGAGGTAGGAAAATTTCCCAAGATCAGCTTCTTGGAGAAGGCAAATACACTGATATACAAAGACAATGTTTATATGATAACCAAACCTATTCTAAGCCACATGGCAGCCCTGAGTGCATGAGATAGAATTGAGGTAGCATGAAAGAAATTGAATCATTTACAAAATTTATACAGGGCCATCGAGAATCCTTCAGATTTCTTAAAAAGACTGTCTTCAGCAGTAAATAGAGTGATACCAAATTCAGAAGCCAGAAGATAAGAATTGAATCCTTGGCTTTTGAGAATGCTAGTGAAGCATGCAAAAGAATAATTAGGCCATTAAATGGAAAATCAGCACCCTTGGAGGATTGGAGTAAGGACACAATACTGAGTCTCATGACCATGATGATATGTGGATAAGAGAGGTTATAACAAAAGCTTTGAGGAAAAACGACACGTTTTGGTTGTTGTAAACAAGGTCATTTGAAAAGGGAGTATAAACAGGGTGTTTCTAGAATGAAAGTTTATTTCAAGGAACAATGTGAACAGAATACCCCTCCCTTCGGGATTATGCACAAGGTGTGGAAAGGGTAAATATTAAACTAATGAATGTAGATCAACAAGGGACAGACAAGGTATTTCTTTACCTCTGCCCTCAGGAAACTCCCAGGGGGGACTCATGCAGGCCCTCATAGCAAATTCAGTTCAGACCTTTCCTGCCATGATAGAAGAAATTCCTTCTCCGAGTAATTAAATAACCAAATGCCTATTGGAATAGACCAGTCTGCTCAAGGTGATAGAACAGCTGTAGCAGAGAGAACAGGAAATTCAGGAGAAATCATAAAGTGAAATTTTTGGCAAACTTCTATAAATGAACAAAGACTAAAATTAGAAATATGAATAAATGACATTTTCATGGAAGGTTTAGTAGATACAGATGTGTATGTTACAATAATTGCACCAAAATTCTGGCATCCAAATTGGCCTCTTCGGGAGGTTAAGGTTCAGCTATTAGGGACAAGAACATTATCTCAAGTGAAGCAGAGTACAAGATGGCTTGAATGTATAGGTCCATAAGGACACAGAGGAAAATTAAAGTCATATGTGGCTAATATAGCCATGAATTTATGGGGCTGTGATCTATTATAACAAGGCAATACTCAGATTAACATTCCTTAAACCTCAGAAACAAACCATAAATTAACACATGTTTCTGAGAAAAATATTAGAAGGTATTATTATAAAAAGCAGTCATGAGCCATCCAGATTTTACAAGAACAGGGCACAACAACTGCTGATCTTTCAAAGTCACCAACAGGTCTACCTTTAAAATGGTTAACAGACAAGCTTGCATGAGTTCAGCAATAGCCTTTAACAACAGAGAAACTCCAGTCGTTAAAAGAACTGATACAAGAACAGTTAAATGTTCAGCATATTGAAGAATCAAGCACCTCTTGGAATTCTCTTGTTATTTGTTATTAAAAAGAAATCTGGTAAATGGAGAATAGTAACTGTCCTAAGAGCAATTAATGAAGTAATTCAGCCAATGGGGTCTCTACAATCTGGAATTCCTTTGCCTACTCTATTACCTAGAAGATGGCCTCTTATAGTTATTGATTTAAAAGACTGTTTCTTCTCAATACCCTGGCAAGAAAAAGACAGAGAAAGGTTTGCCTTCACAATGCCTACTTATAATAATTCTCAGCCAGTCAAGAGATATCAATGGAGGGTTCTCCCAGAGGGAATGTTAAGTAACCCAACCCTGAGCCAATATTTTATACAATAGTCATTGGAAGTAATACATAAATAATTTCTTAAATCTATAATTTATCATTACATGAATGATATTTTACTAGCTGACTCAAATGAAGATACTTTAGAATATTTGAAGAAGTAAACAAAATTTTGCCTTGTTGGGGATTACAAATTGCTCCTGAAAAGATACAAAGAGGTGATTTTATTAATTATTTAGGATATAAAATAGGTTTACAAAAACTTAGACCCCAAAAGGTGCATATTAGGAGAGATCAATTATGGACTCTTAATGACTTTCAAAGATTATTTGAAGACATTTCCTATCTACAAACTGTTGTTGGGGTAAAAAAAATGATAAACTGAGTAATTTTTTCAAAGCCGTAGAAGGTGACAAGGACTTAAATAGTCTAAAAGAATTATCAGCTGAAACTGAGAGAGAATTGGCCTTGGTGGAAACGAAAGTACAGGAAGGACATATGAATCATGTGGATCCAGAGCTTGATTGCATTTGGTTATTTTATCCTCTAAGCATTCTCCTATAGGAAATTTAATGCAGAGGGAAGATATTATATTGGAATGGATATTTCTACCAAATTAACAGAGTAAAAAATTAAAAACTTATGTGGAAAAGATCTCTGACTTTATTTTAAAAGGAAAATTGAGACTTGTTAATTAGCAGATATAGACCCAGAAGAAATTGTACTAGCTTTAACTAATAATGGAATTGGTGAATTATGAGCAGAAAGTGAACCGTGGCAAAGAGCTTGCAGTAATTTTTGGTGAGAGATTAATAGCAAATATCCCAGACATGGTAGAATTTATCTTATAAAGAGCTGATTGGATTCTGCCTTGAATTGTTTGGAAACACCCATATCTGGAGACTGTACATTTTATACAGATGAAAACAAACTAGGAAAGGCAGGTTACAAGTCAGTAAAATTAGGTTCAAAGGCCTTATAATTCAGTTCAAAAACTGGAATTGTATGCTATTTTCTTGGTATTAATGGATTTTTCTGAACATCTCAACATAGTTATTGACTCTCAATATGCTGAAATGGTGATCTCACATATTGAGACTGCAGAATTTATCCCTGATGAGTCAGAATTAACTTCGTTATTTATTCAGTTATTTATTCAGGAATAATAAGCATCATTTATTTACAACGGGTCAGCCAGGCCCTCTAGGACAAGGTGATGAAGAGATTGATAAACTATTGATAGGAAATGTGCTGGAGGCCTCAGAATTTCATAAAAATTATCATGTCAATAGTAAAGGTTTGAAAAAGGATTTTTCCATAACCTGGCAACAAGCCTAGAAAATTGTTCTTTTTACAA
Source organism: Peromyscus maniculatus bairdii (assembly GCF_049852395.1). Classification (NCBI taxonomy): domain Eukaryota; kingdom Metazoa; phylum Chordata; class Mammalia; order Rodentia; family Cricetidae; genus Peromyscus; species Peromyscus maniculatus. Next base: position 26,950,070 of record NC_134862.1, on the reverse strand, counting down.
TCAGACTCTACTATCAGCAGGATGTAACCTAATGGTACTCAGAGGAATAAAATCTGGCAGATGAATGTGTTTCACCTTTCAGAATTTGGAAACTTAAAATATGTACACCATACCATTGATGCTTATTCGGGATTTCAATGGGCAACTGCTTTGAATTCTGAAAAAGTTGATTCTATAATCACGCATTTGCTAGAAGTTAAGGCCATCATGGGTATACTTGCACAAATTAAATCATCCAGAAAAAAGTCCCAAGAAGAAGAGTAAATTGGTCTGTTGATATGTCACATATAAAATTTCTTAAGTCTACCTAAATGTTTGTTTCCACTCTTCTCTACAGATACTTAAATGGCCTTTTTGTATTCCCACTTCAACTAAAAATTAAAGCTGGCTTTGAGTTTAAGAATGGGTCTTTTGAAGCCACCCACAAGCCGAGAAAAATGGGATGAAGAGAAGAACAGGATACCGAGATGAAGCCACCCACCAAACAAGAAAAATGGACAAGCTGAATTCCAAAACATCAATAATTTCCAGAATTTAAAATCCTGAATCATGACAGGACACTAGTGGAATTCATGTGTTTCTGGTTTCTGGACTATTCCCACCAAATGTGAGGTCGAACTGTAGGCCTTTTATACATCCTACTTCACAAATGAATCTGTCAGATATGCTAAGCCTATAGGCTGAAGATGATGTCCCAACATTGCAGAGAAACCTCAGGTGACTGTCCAGGCAGCTGGCTGTTTCTGTCAACTCACAATTTTTTGGAAGCTGCTTGTGTGCACTTCCTGTTTTATTAGGTAATATTATTTTCTTCTTGGGTCTCTGAGGAAGTTGAAAATAGATAGTTATAGTTAGTTGAAGACTAGATAGTTACAGTTATAGTTAAAGATTAGATAGTTATAGTTTTCCTTGTTAGGAATTTCAGAAAAGAAACTCACTAAAGAGGTGTAAGTGTTTAAATTTGAAAGACATTATAAGATAGTTCTCTGTTAGTAATTTAAGTTAGGATAGAAAGCGAATCATGTACATTTTGGACTTACCAAAAATAGGATAGATAATTTAATTATTTTCTCTGAGTTTGTAAAATGCAAATGGAGTAGACATTGTTTAGGTATTTATTGCTTGTATATATTGTATATAGTTATTGTACTTAGAGTATATAGTTTTTTCTTATATTAGTTATAACTCTTTTCCTTTTTTCTTTTTATTAGAATAGAAGTGGGAAATATGGTGATATTTTATTTGTGCTGCATTGTGATTTTATTTGCATGTTAATAAAAAAAAGTTGCCTGGGGATCAGAGCTAAAAGCAAGCAGAAGTCCTGTGGTGGTGGCACATGCCCTTAATCCAATTGCTTTGCAGGCAGAGTCTCTGTGTAGTCAAGGACACAGATAAGTGGTGACCCTAACCTTTAATCCCAGTATGAACCATAGAGACCTAGAGGTCTGTATAGACAGGCAGTGATGAGGAAATCATGTGGTTGGATTCTAAACCAATGAGCCAATGAGAAGGTAGAACAGAAAGGTAATAAAAAGACATGTCACAGTCACACAGGAGAAGGTCTCTCTCTCAGGGGAGGGACGGCAGTGAGTGGTAAGCTACAAGCTATTCGCTAGTGCTCTGATCTCTTGGGCTTTTAACTCTGAAAAAAAAAAGAATGGGTCTTTCCTTCTCTAAACCCAAGCATGTTGTTAAAAGGAAAAATGCAAAATCTCTGTATCATGTCAGAAGAAAAAGCCATTTGGTATGGGAAAGAAGAAAAGCAAAAAATTAAGGGACTCTTCTATTGCCACTAACCTCAATTCTTTGATTCCATTTTGATTCTTTAAACTTTTCTTAAGGTATGAATTTTATATCAAAATTTATAAGATTTGGATATGATATTAATGGTCATATAGAGTACTAACTAATACTAGAAAAAAATCTTCCTTCAGCTGCCTATATATGTTTTTGTGTTTGAGTCTCTATCAGTTTTCTTCAGGGAATCATGACCAGGCCTAAACAGTAAATGCTGCAGAACGATGATGGGACCTTACAATCAGGATTCCATGAGGACAATAATAATACCACTAAGCTGACAAACATCACCCAAAGATCAGCTTTGGACTACAAACTGCTCAGAACAATTACAAGATGGCTAGCTGAGATGATCCAGCCTCACACACTATTCAAGCAAGGACTTGAGATAAACACTGAACTTTTGCATTATGCAGAGACTGAACAACAAATAATATAGTTACCTCTTCTGGAACTTGACAATTAACCCAAACTTTTTCTTTTCAGTATCCCCTAAAAATGCCTTTGCCCACAAACAGCAGGAAGCAATTTTAAGAACAGGACGCCCACATTCCCAAGAGGTGGGGCAGGTGGTTTATGGTCTTTCTATGGGTTTTGGATTTGAGATATTTGTCATTGTTTAAAAGGGTCGGTTACAAGTTGTTATTGTTAGTGGTCAGGAAAAAGTCTAAACAAAGGAGATTAGATTTGAGGTTCTTGTTTGAAAAAAAGAAAAGAAAAGAAAAAAGAGGATATAGATAAGAGGTAGATTATTGAATCTAATCTGAAAAAAAGAGAGGAAATAGATATGATATAGATAAAAGGTAGAATATTTAATCTACTTTCAAAAGACAGCTTCTAGTTTTAAATACTTTACATTGGATTGTATTTTTATATATTGTAGACAAAATATATACATATATATAGAGAGAGAAAGAGAGAAAGAGATTGAGATTGTTAGAAAATGCTATATGTATATTTCTAATCTTTAATATATTTCAGGATATTGTACCTATACAGTTCATTTAACAATGTAATGCAATTTGCTAATCCTTGAATGTTATTATTACCATCTATTAGGATATAAAGAAATGAACGTTAGTAGTCAGATATTACAATTAAACTTGTAGTCATATTAGGTATGTTTGCAAGGTCAAGCAGAGATATATTGTAGATGGGCAGACCATCTTCAAACCCTTCAGAGATCTACAAAATATGTCATTTAAAATTTTTTAATTACATAGATTTTTTTTCTTTTTTTTTATGACTATGAGATATGTCTGCTCCTGGCAGCACCAATCTACTTCAAAGAAGATATAGACATTGAAGAAAATCCATATAGAGTTAATTTTCATTGTGGCAAAACTTAGCCACTGGACAACAAAGTGCCCTTGCATTGACTGCTGACAGTATGCTATCCAATATGGACAAATAGGACACAAAACAAAGGACTATGGATCCTTGCCAAGACAAGTGTGGTTGCATTTTTGGCAACATGTGTCCTCTGAGGTCAGGATAATATGGCACTATCACTGAACTGACTTTGCAATATGGAAAGGGTACAGTGTCCCTTTTTTACAAGGGAGCTGAAAAAGCAGTGGACTGATGGCTTCTGGTGTGCAGTGGAACAGTAGCTGAAACAGTTATTCGTGAAAGAGTAACTAGACTGATGGAGTCTAACCTCTCAATGGTAAACTGGCATTTAATAAAGGAGATGAAGTCACCCACAAGTCAAGAAGAATGAGCAGCCCAATTCCTAAAACATCAGCAACTTCCAGAATTTAAAATCCTGAATCATGACAGGACACTGGTGGAATTCAGGTTTATCTGGTACATGCAACAACTGCACCGTATGTGAGGTCGAGCTGTAGGCCTTGTGTACATCTTACTTCACAAATGAGTCTGTCAGATACGTTAAGCCTGTAGGCCAAAGATGATGCCCCAATATGCAGAAAACCCCAGATGACTGTTCAGGTAGTTGGCTATTTCTGTCATAACTCATTTTTTGAAGTTACTTATTTGCACTTCCTGTTTAACTAGGTAATATTATTTCTTTCTTGGGTCTCTGAGGGAGTTGAAGATTAAATAGTTGTAGTAACAGTTTTCCTTGTTAAGGAATTCAGAAATAAACTCACTAAGAGGTGATAAGAACATAAGTTTAAAAGACATCATAAGATAATTTTTCTGTTGGTAATATGTTAGGATAGAAAGTGAATTAGGTATATTTTTGTCTCAACAAAATAGGACAGATAATGGAATACTTTCTCTGAATTTGTCAAATGCAAATGGACTAGACATTGTTGATGTATTTATTGCTTATATATGTCATATATAGTAATTGTACTTATTGTATATAGCTTTTCTTATATTAGTTATAACTTTTTTATTTTTATTAGAAAGGAAAAAATGGGGAAATGTAGTGATATTTTATTAATGCTTACCTGGAGATTGGGGGCAAAGGCCAGCCATTTTAAGTAAACAAGAAGTCAGGTAGCACACACCCTTAATCCTATCACTTAGCAGACAAAGTCTCTATGTGTTCAAGGCCACACTAGAGAACAGAGCCAAGTGTGTAGTCACATGCCTTTAATCCCAATACCAACCATAGAGACCTGGAGGTCTATACAGATGGACAGAAGGTGACAGAGGTGTGTAGGAAGAAGTGAGATAGCTTGGCTAAGATAGCCCATGAGAGGGCAGAAGAGCAAGGCAATAAAGGCCTGGGTAGACAGCAAGTAACTTGCATTTGGAAGCTGCAGATTTGGTGAGGTAAAATTGGCTGGTGGCTTTCCCTATTTCCTTGATCTCTCTAAGGCTTTAATCCATATTTCTGGCTCCATGTTTTTTATTTAATAATACCATTGAGAAATTCATCTATAATACACAAAAGTCATTGCTCAACTTTGTTCATAGCAGCCTTATTTGGAATATCCAGAAACTCGAAACACCCTAGGTGCCTAAAAACCAAAGAACAGGTAAAGAAAATGTGGTACATTTATACAATGGAATGTTACACAGCTGTTAAAAACAACAATATCAGGAAATTCACTGACAAAAGGACAGAACTAGAAAAGATCATTCTGAGTGAGGTAACCCAGACTTAGAAAGACAAGCATGGTATGTACTCAATCATAAGTGGATATTAGCTATAAAGGAAAACCATGCTACAATCCTCCATACCCAGAGAAGTTAAGTAACAAAAATGGCTCAAGGTAGGGATGCATAAACCTCAGGAAGAAGGGGAAATAAAATCACATTTCCAATCAGGGATGCTCTGGAAGTAGTGTGGGGATGGGAACAGATAATGTGGAAGAAGTATGGAGGGAAAGAGTATTGGCAGAGACAACTGGAATCTGGGGACATCTCTGGAATGAGTTAGAAGCCTGGGGGAATGGAAATTCCCAGGTACCTATGAGGGTGACCCTAGCTAAGACTCATAGAAATAGGGGATAAGGAGCCTGAACCAGCCATCTTCTGTAACCAGGCAAGAATTCCAATGGAGGGACTGGGACAGGAACCCTTCAACCTACAATTTGTTCTGCCTACAAGAAATGCTGGTGTAAAGAGTTGGCAAAAATTGGGGAGTGACCAACTAATGACTAAATGACTAGACCAGCTAGAGGCCCATGCCCTGAGAAGGACTTCACTTCTCAGGGCCAGGACCCAGAAGTGGGATACTGCAAAGACCTAGGATAAAAACCAAACACCAGGACTAGCAAAAAAAAAAAAAGAAAAAAAGAAAAAAAAAAGTCAATGAAGTAATCCTAATGATATTCAGCTATACTCATAGATTGGTGCCTATTCCAACTGTCATCTAAGATGCTTCATCCTGCAACTGATGAAAGCAAAAGCAGAGACCCACAGCCAAATATTAAGCAAAGTTTGAAGAATTCTGTGGAAGAGATGGAGGAAAGATTGTAGGAGCCAGTGGGATAAAGAGCACCACAAGAAAGGACACAAAATAAACTAACCTTGATTCATAGAGGCTCACAGAGACTGAACCAACCACCTAGGAGCCTGCATGGGACTGACCTCTGCATATATGTTACACTTGTATAACTTGGTCTTCCGAGACTCCGAACAGTGGGAGCAGGCACTGTCTCTAACTGTGTTTCCTGCTTTGGGGATCCAATCTTCTACCAGGTTGCCTTATTCAGTATTAATAGAAGAGGACATGCTTATTCTCATTGCAGTTTGATATGCCATGGCTGACTGATATCCATGGGAGCCCCACCTGTAAATGAAGGAAAATGGAGGAGGAGGAGAAGATAGGGTATGGGAGGGGAAGTTGGAGGGAAGAACTGGGAGAAGATGAGGGAGGGGAAACTTTGGTTTGGATGTAAAAAAAATAAAAAAAACAAACAAATAAAATTCCACAAATACAGGACAAAACTCAAAATAAACAAGCAAAAGGCCAATAAGACCAATAAATAAATAAATAAATAAATAAATAAATAAATAAATAAATAAATAAATAATCTTTAAAAAGTCAAAGCAAAATGAGACAACAAGTCCATAAACTATCATTGAGTTTGTTTTGTGTTGGCCAACACATTGTGGGCATGAGGCCTGCCCTGAAGTGTGTTTAATATACCTTGTAAGACACCATTGGAAAAAACTGATTTTCCCTTGCCAGTAGGTGTCAATTGAAGATAGTTTCTTAGTTAGGGGTGGTAGTCTTATATCTACCTTCCCTCCTCAGTGCTAGGATGTCTTCTGGTATGAATGTGTGCAGACTTTGTGCACGCTTCCATAGTTTCTGTTAATTCATGTGTGCATCAGTTGTATCGTGTATAGAATTCACTGTTTTACTGGTATCATATATTCCTTGGTCTTACATTCTTTCTGCCTCTGCTTCTGAACACATCTATGAGCCTTAAAAAGAGGGCTTTGATAAAGACTTACCACTTAGAAATCAATATTCAAAATTCTCTCACTCTCTACACATTGTCCAGTTATGGGTTTCTGTGTTAAATAATCTTTAAGCAATTATTGTGTGCATTTAAATAAATTATTGTATTATATTAGTTTTGTAAATTTTATATGTATTCATATTGTACAATTATCTTCAGTTTTAAGTACTTCTTTCATGATGTAAGTAAACATGTAAATACTTCTAATATTGTCATGGGAAAGTATATGTAATATAAGGCATTATTTTTTCCTCAACCCATATATGTCCAAGGCAGAGCCAGTTGTTTTTTGGGGTAAAATTACCATGTGTATTAATGTAATTTTATAGTAAAATCTAATGTGAAAGGAAGTGGTCAACCCAAATATCCTGGTTTATGTGCAAAGTTTCAATCTTATAGGGGAGAGATTCAAGATGTTGCTTATATTACTCTGAAATACAGAGGTTAAACACTCATGTTTGTATTGATTATCCATAATTTTACCTGCAGAATTTTTAGGATTTATGCAAACTCAACATTATTAACTGCCCATATTATAAATAATGTGACTGAGGTGATGATATAAAAGTACCTAAAAGATTATACTTAATATTGAAAAGAATCTGACAATCAAGGCACAATAGCACTAGAATTTAAGGGTAAATGACCTCAAACTGAGGATGGAGATTAATTTCCAAAGTATTGCATTATTCAGGAAAGAATAGATTATGCTTCAAAAGATTTTGTGACACCTTAGATTAAATTATAATTTCATAAGAATTTCATCATAGTCAATAAAAGATAATATCTAGTACTCATCCACAAAATATAGTTTTAATCTGATTAGTCAGAACTGATAATCTAAGGAGTTTGAACAGTCAGCAATTATTCTCTGTCCTTTTTCTAATGGATGTCTCAACGGCTCAAGGTTATTTTAAAATTGCATCATAAGAAAGCACAGAAGGAAATTCCACTGTGCTTCCAATATTAGTCTATGCCGACAGTTTGTCTTATTAGGACCTAATTTCAAATCACTCACATGGACACACAGACACAGAGACACACATAGACATATATGTGTGTGTGTGTGTGTATATATATATATATATATATATATATATATATATATATATATATATCTCCAAATATATGTATGGGTATTTACATAGGACCATAAACATTTACCAGAATTAGAAACAAATAATACTATTAACTGGCCAAAAATGCTTTAGAATTTTTATTTTATATGAAAATTATACCAGCAGACTCAAATCCTATCACTTTTCCATACTTAGACAATGACAATTGTCTACCCAAACTCTATTAGCAAATTGTCAGGAACTGTCTTTTAGAAAAAGTGGGGCTTTTGTTTAACTCATTTATATATAATCTTACAGTTTTAAATTTTGTTCTCTTTCATTGGAATGTATGCAAAATATCTTCATTCTTTCATGCACGTTGTTTTTCTCGTAGATTGAAATTCGTTTCTGCAACCTTATGTATTTTCTAGCTAATTCATTGTTTTTTTTCCTTGAAATTTCACTTGGCCAATATTGCCTAAACAAAACTATACCTTATTTCAGCCATGACATATATAAAATCGGGGAAATAAGTGAAAGGTTTGAGTTAATTCTGAAGTCTCCATTCCATAGTACACTCCTGACCTTGTGGCTCTTGTCTTCTAATTTAAATATTCTTACATAACTTCTCCTGTGGCCAATATCTCACAAATTAGGTATCAGCTTTCAGTTATTCCTTGGTCTTCAGTGATATTTAGGGGACCACTTTTCTCTTCTTCATGTTAGAACTCCTTAATTAAGACATATCCTGAACTTGAATTTGCATATGATTAATATCCTGGAAAGTGCTCTAGATCATTGAATCACATAAGATATTGATCTAAAATAAGATATTCTTTTTAAACCTGTGGGGCAATTTCTGTCCCTTTGCTTTCATTATATTGAATAATGCCTACATATTCTTTTGCCTTTCAGTGTTATTTTCACCCTGATCTCTTAATATCTGTATTTCTTTTTAAATATTTAGTCAACTTCTAGTTGACTTTCTTTTTGTCCTAGACAGCATGAGAAAGAGGAATACTTAATTTTTTATCATAATTCTCTTTTATTTTGTAATGTTATTCCAAATATCAACCAAGCAAAATGAAAGAACTCATCATAATACTGGATTCTGATCTTTGTTTCTATACTCAGTTCAGTAAGAGCTGCTAGAGAATATAATGTATTTTATTCCCTCTAAAACAGTGTAATTTGTAGTCATCTTGATCCATAGATGACCTTTCTTTAATTACTTTGTTAGTGTACTTAGGAAGCTCAGATATCAGTGAAATAGACAAGCTAAATGTTAACAATTGCTACCTCTCAGGATGGATAGGAAAAACTAGGATTTGAATGAGAGAGTGCCACATGAACAACAAAGTAGAGTTCTCTCCCCTCCCCATCCCCTTGAAAATTGGAAAAGTTAAGCATAAGTAGCCAAGAGCATTTGAACATCAAAAATGCAGGTAAAAGTAGAACTTACATTCACATGCACGCTTACCTGTGGACAAACACAGACTGCTCACAAAATAATATTGGAGAAGGGGAGAACAAACTCTGGTCAATGGTAATGAAAAGTAGGCACACTGCAGTGAAAGAGAAAACATCTCACTTGGATTCTTCTTACTGTAAAACAATGGATTCTGGTTTATAATGGAAAAGAATAAAACTTCATTACCCCTAAGGTAAATTAGAGAGTAAGGAGAAAACTTGTCTACTCTTGGGTAAGAACAACTATCACATATTGAATATATGCTATCATTCTGACAAGGTCAAAATTCCTTAAAATTCTCCCTTTCCATAAATGAAGAGCTTCCTGAACCTGAGGATAAAGCATAAAAACATAAAACCTTTTGTCTAAGTAGACAGCAATGAAAACAGCAGTTGTAAGTACTACCAAGTAATGGGAAAGGTGAAGAGTTTATCTGCGTTGTGGACATAAAGGGATAGCTCAAGGCTGACCTAAACATAGATCTTTAAAACCGATAAGATAAGTGGACCTCATTCTAACAACAACATTTAACTATTTGAAGGTAATAGTCTACAAGAGAAAACTATAATAACAACAAAACTCAAACCATCTTAATAGATAATAAAACAGACTAAACTTCCACATTATTTCTTAAAAAACCTGGCTGAAAAAACAAATCCATTTCCCGTTGTTATCATTTTATTTTTTTTTACAATTTCATGTTTTTATATTATGTATTTTTGACATTTTCAGTGCTCATTGCCTTCTCTCTTTACCTTCTATCTTCATATGAACCCTTTCTTCCCAACTAATTTCTCTCCTGCTTTGTACATCTCCCTTTCCCATAGTCCACTGAGTTTAAACTAGAGTTGTTAGTATGAACTTGAGTACAAAGTTATTTGCTAGGGTATGGTCCACTCACCGGTGGTACACCACTGATGCTGCCTATTCTTGTAACAACTGTTGTCTGTAGGTTCTACTCAGGAATAACTGGAGCTTCCTGAGCATCTCCTCCAGCATGAGGGAATTTTAAGGGGCCTAATTTTATTCTGGTCTTGTGCAAGTATCCATAGCTGCTGTGTGTTTATCACTGCAATACCCATGCCATGGTCAGATAGTAGCATTTCACAGCATTCCATCCTATCCTCCAGTTTTTACATTCCTTCTATCCCTTCTTATATGATGTTTCTTCAATTATGGAGGGAGTGATGCTGATATCCTTCTTAGGATAAATCACATAACAATCACTTTTCTTGCACTTTGGTCAGGTGGTGTCTCTGAATTCACCATTACAGACCAAGAAAAAGAGCTCTTCTGAACCAAGTGAGACCAGTACTACTCAGTAAGTATATGTTCGACAATATGTCCACTTAAGCAAAAAATCAAGAGTAGATTCCCTGCAAGGGTCTAAAACTACCCAGCCATAGGCTTTTGACAAGTTAAAACATGTATTCCTTCCAGTGTAGTATGCCTCAGATGCAACCTTATTACCCTCCAAATGGTCGTGCAATCCTGTATCATTGGTTATATCTTTGTCTGGCAGGTTAATATTGTAGCACCTAGATTCCAAATGTTTATAAGCCTCTCATGCATTTTCTTCCCTAGCACCTTGCATAGCACTTTCTGATCCCACTGAATACTAAACAGAAAGGAAGGTGGTTCCATCTTAGTTCCAGTATGATTTGTCTATGCGCTGTTACTAAAGTAAGTAGTGTCTTCAGCAATATTTCCTTCCTATCAATTTCAAGGGGTAGCTATTCAGAGTCATAACACTGTCTTGTAGTTTTGGAGTCTCAAGGAGCTGACTGACAACAGATAGGAAGATACCCTACACTCAGTACTGCGAATTTCATTTAAAATCCTGTGACTGGGCTGAGCTCCTAGGGTCCAGTTGAAGATAGGGAGGTGGGATTATATAAGCAAGGAGGGTTAAGATCATGATGGGAAACCCACAGAGGCAGCTGACCTGAGCTAGAGGGAGGTCATGGACTCTGGATCGACATCTGGGGAGCCTGCTTGGGACTGTGCTGGAGCCTCTGAATGTGGGTGACAGTTGTGTCACTTGGTTTATCCCTGGTGCATGAACTGGCTATTTAGAGCCCATTCCTTATGATGGGATAAAAAAAAAATCAGGCCTAAAACAAACAAAATAAAGCCTAGAAGATTTTGTGAAATACAAACAGTATTTGCTGTTATAGCATAAGTTACTTTAAAGAACTTCAAGTTCTTTGCTTCAAGTTACTTCAAGAAGCAAATCTTTCTGAAACTATATTTCTAAATAAAGTGAAAATTGGATAAAATGTTGGTAGACATAAATTAAAATGGCTTTATCTTTCTTATGTTCTCCAAAATTGACAAAAATCAAACTATTCAAATCATAATGATATCATCTAGTAAAATTATTGAGGAAAATATTAAATGCTTGTTTAAAAACATTTTTAATACCAGTTGCTAAATAACCAAATTACAGGCATCCCACTAGTAGAATATCATAGTCTTTTAATTTTTATTTATTTGTTTGTTTTTATTTTATGGGTATGTGTGTTTCACTTGCATATATGTCCCGTACCATGTACACATATGCTTCACTCAGAGGCAAGAAGAAGAAATCAGATAACCTGGGACTGGAGTTACAGAGAGTTGTGAGCCTTGATGTATGTGCTAGGAATCAAACACAAGTCCTATGGAAGAGCAGTCAGGGCTGGGTCTGCACTGCTAAGTCACCTCTCAGCCCCCATTTCTCTTTTAAAATGACTGTCCAACTCATAAAGAATTAAACAGAAAGAGAATAAAGCAGTTGAAATCATGAAGACATGATATATATAATCTTTCATCTGTTAGTTGGAACTATCTTAAACTGAATTAACTAGCATCAGTGGAAACTATTAGAACCAAAATGTCATTCTGAGCACCTAGCAGTGTACATAGCACTTACAGGCAATAGAGTAATATTGAAACATGTAAGGAAAACATAAACATATGATTATTTTCAAGCTGTTGGTCAATAAATGAGATATATTTATTGATAATATTAGCTTTTAATAGAGTGAGCACAGACATTTTTATTGAACACAGATTTTTAAGGAAGTATAATTTCATCCCTTAAAATTGAAATGTAAATACCATGCAATAAATTTTATATATTCTCAATTATTTCTTTCATAAATGGTCACCCTTTGTGTTAAAATTAGTGCTTAAATGTATTAGGTAATATCACCGACAAAATGAAGCAATGTTCTCTGTCCATTTCTATAAAAATTGTAAAAATTATAATATGATAGAATTTATGTATTTGCATGTATACACACACACACACACACACATATATATATATATATATATATATATATTACATTAAATGCATGTCATATCAATGTGAAATCCTTCACTAGGTAAGTATTTAAGCATCAGACAGCATAATTTGTTTATAGATAAATAACAAAAGTATTTCTCTCTATATTTTTGCATTGAGAGAAATGAAAATAATATCAGAGGTGAAATTATTCTGCAAGCTGAGATGAAAAGTCAATTACAGAAGCAGCATCAGCTTTTGAGGTCTGCCAGTGAGGATGGAGAGAGCAATGAATGTTCTATATAGAGACAACTTGCATTTATCAATTTTGTAATGAAACTTAAAATAAAATATTACTACCCTCAAGTCCTTTCCCCACCCAGATTATTGATTTATCAAGAATATCCCATAAATCATACCCACTATTGTAACTAAGGTATATTGGGTTTCTGTGTTCCTGGAAGAGGGAAAAGGACATTGCTAAATACTGAAATTTCAGTACCTTTTCTTCAAATTATCTGCTTTCAGAGTTACTTCCTACTGCCTTGATGTTACTTACCAATTTCACATTTCATACATGCATTTAAGAGAAATGTTTCATGTTCTATAATGAACAATTCTAGTGTTTTGTGAACCACTTTTTTAAAAAAAATTATATTTTATCCCCTGCTCATCACTGGTTATGTAGGAGAAATCCTAAGTTTGTTTATTTTTTTATTTTTTTGGTTTTTCCGAGACAGGGTTTCTCTGTGTAGCTTTGCGCCTTTCCTGGAACTCACTTGGTAGCCCAGGCTGGCCTCGAACTCACAGAGATCCGCCTGCCTCTGCCTCCCGAGTGCTGGGATTAAAGGCGTGCGCCACCACCGCCCGGCTCCTAAGTTTGTTTATTAACCAGCCTCCTACCAACCATACTAAGAATTGTTTTCCAGTTAACATATAATTAGGGATTGACACTTGAACTAGGCATTGTGAAAATGTAATAACAATATTCATTGTGTTTACTTTGTACTCAACTTTATAACGTTATAAAAAATACCCACTGTTGTGTTGCCAATAAGAAAACTGAGACCCAATGATGTAAATAAATACAAATTCAAGGTAATTTATTATTATTATTATTATTATTATTATTATTATTATTATTATTATTATTTAAAATTCATATATTGTGACTGGTAATTTTAAATTAGCAAAATTGCCTCCCACATTATACCTTACAAGTACATAACAAATTCATTTTCATAGATGGAACTAAAAAGAATTAAAGAATGCAGAAATATGAAAACCAATCTTCATAACGTTTAGGAATAATGTTTTGTTTAATTTCACTTGTCTCCTTTTTTCTCAATTGAAATTACTTCTTGAATTGTTATGTGGTAATTACAAAATTTTAAACTTCAGAGTAATATAACCTATAAATGCTTGACAGTGGTTGAACTTTTACTGCGTCAAGTTGATTAAGCAAATTCAATCAGGCAGTGGGCTTATGGTCAATTTTAACTTGTTCAACTGTTTCAATTACAACTTCATTTTTAAATGTACTGAGGCAATTGATAAATGACAATTGTTAACAACTGTTATTAAAACTATAACAGAGCTCCATGAAAGCAGAAAAATTAAGAGTAACAAATGGTAGGAGCAATATGCTATTATCCTTACAAAATTTAATTGAATTAGCACATCATTTTAATTGTTCTGTATAAAATATTTCTCTCTTGTTTAAACTGCTAAAGGTAAGGGCTTTGCATATAGTTGTTATACCTCTTTATTTACAAAGATCAGAGTTAAGATTTGGGGAGTGCATATCAAGTAACATGGAAAAGTACTGGTGAGTCACAAGCTGTTTTGATATGAAGATTTGAGGCAGAAAATTGTTTTCTTTGGTTTTGGAACATAGCTCACTGGAAGTGTGCTTGCCTAGCAGGAATGAGATCAAGGGATAACCCCTCAGTTTTACAATAAGTGAGTAAGTAAATAAATAAATTCTTTAGTTAATTATCAAATATAAAAGACAAAAATAACAATGATTTTACTTTTTTAAAAATTCCAAGTTTGTGAGCAAAGAGATAGGTCAGTAGATGAAGGTGCTCATTACTTAAGTCTGGAGTACATGGAGTTTGATCACTAATCCCACATATGCTACTTAGCTCTACCTAAAAGAAATTATAACAGACTTTTTAGAAACAAAAATGGATGAAGTTAATATGTGTAGTATTAAGTAAGAATACACAATCACAGAAAAAAATAATACTTCATATTTTCTCCTGTATCTAGAACTTTTCTAATGATACATTTGTTATTAGATTTGCATGTAGGTATTTTATAACATGAGAATAGAGAATAAAGAATGGTATATATTAGGGGATAAGGAAGGACTGTACTCAGCTAATGAAAGAGGATATAAATACCAGTTATGAAAGAGGATATAAAGCTAACAGTTTTTCTAGTTCTACTCTGCCATGTATTTTTCATCTTTGTGGTAGATAAGTACATAAAAGTATATTTGAAAGTGAAAAGTGTAATATCCAATGTAAAATTCCTCGATTTCCAAATGCCTATTCTAACAGCATTCTTCATTAAAATATATAGACTTTGGATCTTGTTAATTTAGGTCTGTGACTATTTTTTATATGCAAATGTTTTACATCAAAGTTAATTAAAACTTTAATTGCCCATTTTAGTACACCATATACAGTTTATTGAAAATGGAGGTCACAGTGTTTCCTATATGACAGGACTACAAGTTCTCACATATTTCTTCAACCAGAAAATTAGGCTAAGCTTTAGGGACAGTTGGAACCCCTGAATATGTGTAACCATACAAACTTTGGTATTAAATCAATAACAATATGTGCATTTTGTAATAATCTCATCAGTGGTTCATTGATAAATAGTTATAACACATTTAAACACTCTTAAACATCCTCCTAGCATGGTCATGGTCCTAAGTATCAATTCAATTTATCACCAAAATGATTTGAATGTGTCAAGTATTTTAGTCAGAGAAATTTCCACTTTCATAAATATGTTCTGTTTACACAACGTAAAATGCATTCATTTTTCAAAGGCTTCAACTTTTAAATATAAAGTAGAGAATCATGGGAACCTGAGTTCCATTCCCAAGAAACATGTTGACAGGAACAAACCAACTCCATCAAGTTATCCTCTGATCTACACATGCTACATGGCATATGTGTACCTACACACACACACAGAGAGAGAGAGAGAGAGAGAAAGAGAGAAAGAGAGAGAGAGAGAGCAAGAGACACAGACACAAAGACAGAAAGAAGTGTAATAATTTTTAATTAAAAAGAAAACATAATTTTATGCTTAGAACAGATTAAACTGAGTATCAGATAGTAATGGTTTAGTGAATAAAATTTTTTTGCCTCTTCTACCCAGACAAATCTTCCATGGTACTTAACTTTCAAGTTAAGTTTAAAGCAAAAACAAAAACAAACAAATAAAAAACATAACTACATATGCGTGTATATGTGTGTGTATCTATTTTATAGAATAAAATAGTGATAAATAAAATATTTTACAGAATAAAATAGTGGTATAAATTATTTAAAATAACTTAATTCAAAATGTTTTCTCAGATTATTAAGACAAATGCAAATTTAATTCTAACAACATTATTCAGTAAGTGTTCAAATCATGTACAGTACTTTGACAGTTTCTAATGTTAGGAACATGGTTAAAATTACTAAAAAATTATCACATCCTTATGGAATAGGTTATATTTATTTATTTATTTAGATCACATTTTCATTTAATATTTTAAATAACTTAATATCCATGTTTTTACAACTCAATTCATGACATCTGTGAAGACTAAAAGATTTATAAAATTGATATTGTTCAAAATTATTAAAATATTATCCTGAGATAAAATATTTTAAAATTGACTTATTTTGTGCTTTGTTTTAGACATGTGTATATAAAGTATACTGTTTTTATAATTTCCAATATTTCATAAATCTGTAGTATCAATGTAAATGCTAAGCTAGTTTATTTCATATACCCATTTCATATATGTTTTATATTATTTCTAATTTGAAATAACTATGATAAAAAATAAAAATGAAATGGAACATTATGAAGACTACTGGCACAATCTTAAAGAGACATCACACTAAATTATAAGTTGTTAAATCTAATTATATTATATTAAGACCTCATCAGCAGCTGTCTCTCAATATTAACCCCTGAAATAATCCATACATATTCCCTACAAGAGTGTTACACTATCATACTTTATAACCCAGCATACATCTATCATTGTCATTCAAAGTCTACAACTTACCTTAAACTCATTCTTGGAACATCACATTGTATTAGTCAAAACAAAAGTTCAGTGACATATATCTTCCATCACATTATCATGCAGAATTTAAAAATTAGTGTAATGTAATTATGCATGAAATTATTATCTAAAAGTCATTTGAAACCAAAAAGATCACTTATCAATGACTAGCACATTACTATTATAAAGTAACAATTCTAATTTTTTATCAGTATATTGCTATCATTATAACTTATTAAAGACAAAAATAGTTAGTAAAAAATATTGTTAGAAACCAACATCTATAATTTTGGCCATGATGTCTAAATAGAATAACAACAGTAAGAGTTGAAGTCTAGAATTGCAATAATAAGAGTTGAAGCCTCTCTTATC
Organism: Peromyscus maniculatus bairdii; assembly: GCF_049852395.1. Classification (NCBI taxonomy): domain Eukaryota; kingdom Metazoa; phylum Chordata; class Mammalia; order Rodentia; family Cricetidae; genus Peromyscus; species Peromyscus maniculatus. The sequence continues at coordinate 26,932,900 of NC_134862.1, read as the reverse complement.
TAAATCTCACCACAATCAATGCTGAAACTTTGACTATGCAATCCCAGCACAGCAAAACTCAGATTTAAGATTGGGAATGGGAGCCTTGATATTTGCACGATGGGGTTGAGGTAGATGCAAATGAATCAGGAATTCCTTCTCTTGCCATGATTATAGAACCCAAGCTTCAAAATTATTTAGCAAAATAATATACTCAACTTTATCTGATACATTTAATACTTTCTTCTTTAGTAACTAAATTGGTTTGATGCATGGTGATTTAATACTTGATTAACAACATTTCATTTAAAATTAAATATTTTCATTATTAAACTCATCCTATAATAATAATTAGAGATAACATTATTACCAGAAACAATTTTAGTTCATAAACTTATTAAAGGAATAGAAACAGCTCTTAATGCTCAGGTTTTCATTCTGAAAGAAAACAAGCAGTTAATAGTTTAGCTAAATTTAAAGTTTATTATTACATTTCCATTTTTTTTATTTAATGTTACAAGATCAAAATTCTTTTCACAGGCTAATTGTATCAAAAAATCTCCACTCAAGTAGCTTAATCGCTGAATAAAATAAAAATTCAGGTATTTAAACTACAATATGTTAGTTCAGTAAATCTAGAAAAAGAATGTCAATACTATACAATGAAGATAGAATCAGTTGATTGTAATTTTGCATCCTTAGAAAAGTCTTTAAATGGGTTTTATCTTTTAGTTAGGCAAAAAAAATACGATAGCTTTTTAAAAAGTCAAAAAATATCTTTTCTGTTTGTTTTTTGTTTGTTTTTACAAAAGAATTTTTTCTGAGTGGATGACTACACTGCAGTGTTGAGATTTCCTTGAATTAGGCATAAACATCCATAAAGTTATACACTCAATAATGAAAAGATTATCATTTTCAAACATAGTCATACACTTTCTCAAGTACCTATTCCTTGTACTTTTCCATTTGAGTGCAGGCTACATACAACTTGAGTTTGCTTCCTGAAACCCACATAGTGGGAGGAGAGAATCAGCTGTCACACACAGTCAAAAGCTATGTACCAGTCTCAAGGACAATGGGAATAAGTCTAGAAATGTCAAACTCAGAGTAGGATGGCATGCAGTAGTGTTCAATAAATCACCTTGAATGATACTACTTCTTTGGGGACTCTATCACCAAGTGTGACAGTGGAGATTCCAACATCTGTTTCTACTGTTTCTTCATTTCCCAAATAATAAAAATCACTTCTCTTTAGCTTTCTTTGAAACCTTGGGTTATGTATTAGTTATTCTCTTTTATCCATATTTAATTCAGGTAAAAAGCTTTGGCATTCTAATCTCTTTGTAGTTCTCTACACTTTTAGAAACTCTGTAACCATCTTGAAAAACTTCCAATTTTGTACTTTTTGTAATAAGTGTTCTTGCTGATTCAACCATTAGCCTATCTATAATGGTGGTAGTAGTCGTGATGGTGTGTGTGCGAGAGAGACAGAGAAAGAGAAATAAAATGTCTGACTGACTATATGACTATAATATATAGGGTTCAACAAGCTTAGATGAAAATTTAAATAAGTCTATATCTATAAATAGTGTAGAAAATCTAAAGGATGGACTTAAGTTTAATTAGTTAATAATTTCAATAAGAATGTTTGAAATGGTCATTGAAATGCCTGGCAAGACATTTGTCTATACAAAAAATATATAAATTCCATAAGAACTCCCAATAATTGTTAAGGGAAGGAAAATATTAAAAAATGCAAGAAAAAAAATGTTTTTTTTTCTCAAGGGACAGAACTATAATGTACTTTAAAAGAAGTATTTTTTAGTTTTAAGAATTAAAACCAGTGATAAAAAATTATCCTTATCTGTATCTCTAGCGATTTTTAGTACTAGGTCATTGTCACTTTCCTCAGTATAAATACTTTCCAAATGTTTGGTATTTTTTAAAATTTCTTTATTGATAATGTTCTAGATCCTGGACTCTTGAGTTCTCCAAACTCCACGTCCCACGACCCAGTCTGGCAGTGAACTGTAGCTGCTTCGTGACACACAACTCACTTGAGACTTACCAGCTGTGTAACGTACCACAACCTTCGCTGTTAAATGAAGTGTCTTCTTTACTTGAATTCTCCAGTCATTTGGTGGCAATTATCTCTCTATCCACTAGAACTTATTTTTTTATTTTTCATAATTTTTTTATCCCCATTTCCATCTACTCCTAACATTTTACATTCTTGTTGCTTTCTTCTAGAAACTACTGCCATCATTTACTTCCCTGATGCTGTAATAAACAGTGACAAAAACAACTAGGGGAGGAGAGAGTTTACTTCATCTTCTAATTTGCAGACCATAATCCATCATTTTAAAAAGTCAAGGAAAGAACCTGTAGATGGAATTTGGAACACAGGTTGTAGAAGGACATTTTTTCCTTGCTTGCTTCACCTAGCTTGATCAATTTGCTTTGCTTAATGACACAGAACCACCTACCCAAGGGGAGGCATTTCTGCAGTGAGTACACTGCTACTATATAAATCAGCAATCAGGAAAAAACCCATCAGAGAAGCTCACATGCCAAACTGATAGAGGTGTCTGGAAAGTTGTAAGAAATCACACAATCTGCTATCTATGTGAAAAAAAGAGCAAAAACTATGTAACAAAAAGCCTAATACCATATATAAGACACTCTCTTTTGGATTGTTAATCAGGATTGTCCACAAGACAACCAAAATATTACAGGTTATTGCTATGGTCCTTGATTGATGTACTCACTCTCTCTGAAGTAGGAAGTAAGGTCCTATTGCTGAAGAAATTATGCAGATAAGGTGCAGGGCTCAGAGACTGCTAAGAGTAAACAGACATGGAAAACAATCCCTGAGAATTAGCTTTTATGTTATAAGAAAGCAGCATAAAAGTTTTCACAAGAAGGAAGCAAGAAATAGTCACACCCAAATATCATGCATATGAACCAGAACAATGACCAGCATGCAGTGATAACCGTAAAGGTATAGAAGGGGCACACATACTTTGGTAATACTGAATAGCTCACTTACTAATCAATATAAAATTGCCTAAGTGTATTATAAATATACATATGGTTATATTCAGAGATATGTATAGCCTTTATATAACCTTATACTCAGATAAATATAATCTCTGTATAACCTCTCATTAAGGAAAGTTCTCTTTACAATAGACATAGATCACTAAAGAAAAACACAAGCAATTAAAATGCAGAGATGTGAATCCAATTTGCAAGTAATACATTCTGCAGCACAGCTATTGCATCTAAAATTCAAATACTATTGAAAAAGAAAGGGTAGAGAGATTATTTTTAAAAAGCCAATGGAACAGGGAGTTTGCTCTAAGGAATATCAGAAGTTACATACATAAATATCACTGACAAGTATGTGGGATGTCATTCTGTATGCTGTGAATATGTGTTGCTCTGATTGGTTGATAAATAAAACACTGATTGGCCAGTAGCCAGGCAGGAAGTAGGAGAATTCTGGGAAGAGGAAGGCAGTGTCAGGAGCTACCAGCCAGACACAGAGGAAGCAAGATGACAAGGCAGAATTGAGAAAAGGTACCAAGCCACGTGGCTAAGCATAGATAAGAATTATGGGTTAATTTAAGTGTAAGAGCTAGTCAGTAATAAGCCTGAGCTAATGGCCAAGCAGTTATAAATAATATTAAGCCTCCATGTGATTATTTTATAAAAGGCTGTGGGACTGTGGGTGAGAGATTTATCCTGACTGCAGGCCAGGTGGGACACAGGAAATCTTCTGACTACAGACAAGACTATCTAAACTTGCGCTTGAGAGACCCCCCTCCCCAGTTCCCCCTAAGGCCCAGAGAGCTGAGGAATGGGACATCTTAAAATAGCCAGAACCAAGTCAGTTCCCATTTCAGGCAGGGTGAAGTCAGAAGTTTTAAAAGTATAAAATCAGACTGTCTGGTGGTAGCTAACCACGAGACGCCCACCTCCCCTGAGATAATATGACCAAATTTTGGAGATGGGCTGTAAAACTCCTGACAGAGCAAAAACTAAGATAAAAGTCCAAACTCAGGAAAACTGGACCAATCAAGGGTGGACCCGTACTAACCCCCTCCTCTGAAGAATTCTGTGGTTTTTGCCTTCAAAAGCTAATCTCCCCAAGAAAGAGGAACTCTCATCCCTGCCTCGATGCTCCAGGCACTGCGGACGAGGGTTCCTTGCTAGCTCATATTGCGCCCACAAGTAAACCTTGCTATTGCATTCTGGATATATCTGGTCTCCTGGTGGTCTCTTTGGGGGTCCTTATCTGGGCATAACAGCGCTAACTAAGGACAACAATAGAAATACTAATATGGACAAAGGGCAGCCCAGAAGGCTTCCACCCTATACAAAAATAGAGACAATTAAAGAATACCAGGCACAGGCAAAATAGTCGTCCCAAGGGAAGAGTTCACAAATGGTTATCAAATGCCAAATGGTCAGTTCTGAAAACATATACATATAAGTAACATTAGGCAGACTGAATAAATATCTGTATAGCTGAGACACACATTTACACCACTAGCCTAAATGTGTTAGCACTATATTTTATTATATACTTTATGGAGTAATTTTTTAATTTTTAATATTTTTATAATTTTTCTTTTATTGTTCAGGTTATAATCTTTTCAAAATATGAACAGAAATGTTTATCTTTTCTCCACACTTTTAAACATTTTATTTGGTATTTGTGGTGTGACCTTGTTAGAGTAGGTATGGCCTTGTTGAGGGAATTGTGTCACTGTGGGGATAAGCCTTGGGGTCTCATACTGCGCAAGCTATGCCCAGTATGGCTCACGGTGTTCTTTTACTGACTGTGGATCAAGCTGTAAAACTCTTAGCTCCTTCTCCAGCACCATGTGTGCTTGCATGCCACCGGCCATGACAAAAAGAGACTAAACCCCTGAACTGTAGGCCAGCAATTAAATGTTTGCTATGGTCATGGTGTCTCTTCACAGCAATAAAGACCCTAACTAAGATAGTGTTGAAAGAATTATTTGGAATAAATTTAATATGTATTATAAATTTAGAACCACAAATCTATAAAAATACTTTGTGAATAAGTTAAAAATTCTAGAAGCTTTATTTTAGAGATTGTTTACATTAATTTAATTTACATTAAATTACCAGTTCTTCATCTACATCAATACATCAGAATATTTCACAGCCTCTAACTTTAATATTTTTAGAATATTACTGTTTCTCATTCCCTCTATTCTCTCTGAGTCGTCATCTTTTGTTGTCTCAGTTGTTAACAGTCACCTTATGAAACATTTCTGCTTTCGTTCTTATTCCTTCCACTTAATTATGTTGCCACAAACAAACAAATCATTCCTGTTCAACAGACTAGTATACCAGTATATCAGCTGTTCTTCTTTTGAAATCTTCACTGCTTCATAATGTGGTAAAAGTAAGGTCCATCCAAGTATTCTCTAACCTTAGAATCCATGCATAATTTAGCTTTCTGTTACCTCAGTTCTTTTCTCCTCCTCTCTGATTGTACTTTAAATGCACTGGTCACTTGGGTGCACTTGGCACATGCTGAAGAGGTTGCAAATGTGGGCCCCTTGTCTGTGATAGAATGCTCTCAATTGGATGTAGACTATTCACGCTTTCCAGCTATTACAATGAGCACAAATCTCTTTTATATATTATTTTTGCAAAGTCTTCAATATAATGTAAATATACTGTTTAATATAAAAGCAAATACCCCTTTCCTCCCACTTTCTCTGATGTATTTCCACATTTATTTTTTAATTCTATAAAGCTTGAAAGATTTTCTTACTAAAAGCTTCAAAATTATATCTATAAGCAGTTGTCTATTTCCTGTCATTAAAATGCAATATCAATAGGATTATGAAATTTTTATTCATAAATTTAACTCATGTCCATGAAAGAATGAATAGCAGATGTTCAATAACACTGACTGAACAAAGGAAAATGATTTGGACACTTCTATTTATTTTTTTATTTACAATAGCTGACCTAGAAGATTATATAATGACATTTAGACTTACTAATTTATATTATCTTTATTGATTCAATTATATACAGAAATAAAATACATAATACATGATCTATCATACAATATAATATTTTTAAAGGTATTGTTAAGTAAATTTATTCAAGTATTTCAGTAAAACTTATTCCCATCTAGATTTTGCTTACTATATACACATATATAATATGTTTTCAAAGTGCTTGACTTTTTATTTACATTTTATATTTTTATATTTTATATTATTATATTTTATATTATTTTGTATTTTTATATTCTTAAGATTGAATTGCCTAAATTTTCAGGTTGCCTTAACCTATAGAATAATTTTTCAGGATAAGTAATAGAATGCATAATTTCTGAATGTTTGTTTATTGGAAAGTATGCTTGTTAAAGACGTCTTACCATTTCTTATGGTGAGGTGGCAATATTCTGAATGACTTGAAAAAACTTCATCAGAGTATAGTGATATTATCTGCAATAAGAAAGGCAAGTCTGAAAATTGAAAGGACTATGATTCTTTAAAATCTGATGAAAGGGCTGGAGAGATTGCTCAGTGGTTAAGGGCACTGACTGCTCTTCCAGAGGACCAGGATTTAATTCCCAGCATCCACATGGCCGCTAACAACTCTATGTAACTGTAAGATGTAATGCCCTCACACAGACATTTTTGCAGGCAAAATACCAATGCACATAAAAAATAAACAAATTATTTTTAAAAATCTGATGAGAGAGGATTATAGAAGAAAATTAAATATTTAGCCCTTTTCTTGTATATATATATATAGTTTTTTGAGACAGGGTTTCTCTGTGTAACAACCCTAGCTGTCCTGGAACTCTTTTTGTAGACTAGAATGGCCTTGAACTCACAGATATCAGCCTGCTTCTGCCTCCAAAGTTCTGGGATATTAAAGGCATATGCCTCCATGCCTGGCTAAACAATTATTTTTAATTGAAGTCAAATTATATCACTTTTCCCATTCTTTTTTCCCTCTAATCCCTTCCATGGCCCCTCACTCTCAAGTTGATAGAGTTTTTTCTTATTTCTTTCCTATTCTTTGTTTTATTATTTCTTTGTTGAAAAAAATCTTTACTACACACTTTTACCCTCCCCTAAATCCTTCTAGATATATCACTTTTTGTTATACATCCAACTCCATGTCCTTTCATTCTGTCTCTCTTTAAAAGACCACTACAAACAACAACAACAACAAAAATCAAGACACACACACACACAAAAAAAAAAAAAAAAAAAAAAATCAGGAAAAAAATATACAAGTAAAAGACCAATAAGCCAGAAAAAGGAATTCCCAAACAAAGCAATATGAAATCAAAAGGTCTACAAAAATACCATTGAATTCATTTTATGTTGGACATCTACTCCTGGACATGAGGCCTAGCCTGAAGTGTAATTAATATACATAGTAAGACTCCATTGCAGAAGAGTAATTTGTAGGTATGTACCAACTGTAGGAAGGTAATGGAGGTGTGTCACACAAATAGGGTGCAGTAGGAAAAGGAATAAGTCTTGAGCGAGGGATGAAAGGGCTAGTAAGGTGTCACTGGATCTGAAGTAAAAGGTGAGTTCTCCAGTAAACAAAGTTGAGGGGCTCCTGCAAGTAGGCTGCTTCAATGATAAGAGCAAATCTCCAGATTGCTGATTACAGACTGTAATAGAGGACTGAAAGGATAGTGAAAATCACCTACCTGAATCCCAGCCTACTGTGGTTACCAAGAGTTCCTTCTAGAAAATGTTTCTGAGTAGATCCATCCATTTGCCTGCAAACCGTATGATGTCATTGTTTTTCTCTGCTGAGTAGTATTCCATTGTGTATATGTGCCACAATTTATTTATCCATTCTTCAGTTGAAGGGCATCTAGGTTGTTTCCAGGTTTTGGCTATTACAAACAATGCTGACATGAACATAGCTGAGCAAGTGCTCTTGTGGTATGATTGAGCATTTCTTGGGTATATGCCCAGGAGTGGTATAGCTGGATCTTGGGATGGATCTAGAAAAAATCATCCTGAGTGAGGTAACCCAGACTCAGAAAGACAAATATGGTATGTACTCACTCATAGGAAGATGCTAGATGTGGAAAGGATGACTGGACTGCTACTCACATCACCAGTGAGGCTACCTGGAAAACGGGACCCCAAAAAAAGACACGGAGAAATGGACGAGATCTACATGAACAGCCTGGTAATGAGTGGGAACAATGAAGGGCAACGGTCGAGGGAAAGAGAGTGGGAAATCCTAGCTGGATCAAGAAAAGAGAGGGAGAACAAGGAATAGGAGACCATGGTAAATGAAGACCACATGAGAAGGTGAGAAGGGGAGGAAGCAGAGAGCTAGGGAGGCCCACGGAGATCCATAAAGATACCCCCGCAAAAGACTGCTGGCAATGGTCGAGAGACGGCAGGAACTGACCTACTCTGGTGATGGGATGGCCAGACACCCTGATAGTTGTGCCATAAACCCCATCCAAGGACTGAGGAATCTAAATGCAGACATCCACGGCTGGGCCCCTGGTGGAGCACTGGGAGTCTAATTAGTGAGAAAGAAGAGGGTTTATATGAGCGAGAATTGTTGAAGCCAAGGTTGGATAAAGCACCAGGACAAATAACCAAATGAATGGAAGCACAGGATCTCTGAACCAAAGGCTGAGGGGCCCCCAACTGGATCAGGCCCCCTGAATGCGTGAGACAGTCATTTGGCTTGATCTGTTTGGGAGGCAGCTGTGCATTGGTGCCGGGTCCTGGGCTCGGTGCATGAGTTGGCTGTTTGAATCCTGGGACTTATGCAGGGACACTTGGCTCGGTCTGGGAGGGGCGGAATGGACCTGCCTGGACTGAGTCTACTAGGTCGATCCCGGTCCTCGGGGGAGACCTTGATCTGGAGGAGGTGGGAATGGGGGGTGGGCTGGGGGGAGGGGGGGCGAGAGGGGGAGAACAGGGGAATCTGTGGCTATTATGTTGAACTGAATGGTGTTGTAAAATAATAAAAAAAAATAAATTTCAAGCTAAAAAAAAAAAGAAAATGTTTCTGAGTAACCATGGCTAACACAAAGAATGGAGACAGGCTAAAAGGGAAGGCAGAGAGGGTCTGTGAAAAAGAGCTAAGCTAGGTTTGCACCAAGAAGCAGAGTCCCATGATATCCACTTTTCCTTTCATTATTATTGGTGTGCATGTGGGGGGGGGGTGTGGGGGTGTATGCACATGCTGTACACTTCATAGCAAATGGATAACACCGCAGAGACATGCATCAGGAGCAGCACATCCTCAATGGACAACATTTATATCATAGTTCTCACACCTATGGCTCAGGGAACACCACATAAGATGGGCAGAAAGATTGTTAGAACCAGTATTCCAGAAAGTCTGCAGTGAAATCATCTGTTTTAGAAATAGCTGCATAAAAGAGACAGGAATATGTATAATAACAATGGACATGGTAAGGTTGAAAGGAGCAGGTTTTACAGGGTTTCACTCCTAGATAAAGAATCACAGGCAACTAATGACTATTGGGAGAATAAGAATTAGTCTCTCTGGAAGATATGCCTCCTTATTGAGGAAAAAAAAAAAAAAAAAAAAAAAACAATTTCAGAACCGAAACCTACATGTGTGATAAATAGCAGGATGGAATGGTGAAGACTTCAGAAAAAAATGTTCAATTCTGGAATATAAATACAGAAGTCTGCATATATATCATAGTAAAAGCTATGGTCCAGTTAATGTGGAAAAGAATTTCTAAAAACTTCAGAGAACTAATTTACGAAAGAAATAATGCCTTCTGGACAATGAGTAGTATGGTGGTATTTTATTTGTACTGAAATGTGATTTTAATTGGATGTTAATAAATAAAGTTGCCAGGGGGTCAGAGCTATTAGAGCCATAACAAGAGCGTGGCAGTGGTGGTGCACGCCTTTAATCCCAGCGCTTGGTAGACAGAGCTAGGTAGATCTCTGTGTGTTCAGGGATACAGCCAGCATTGGAGACATATGCCTTTAAGACCTGGAGGGCTGTACTTACAGGCAGTGATGAGGCAGTCATGTGTTTGGGTTTACAACCAATGAGAAGGCAGAACAGAAAGACTATATTAAAGACAAACACATAGGAAGTAGCTCTCTTTCGGAGAGGTAGGAGCACCACAGGAGCAAGGGTAAGGTTTTAGCTCTGAGCTCTGATCTCTTGGCTTTCTCTTTTACATTGGTTCTGTGTTTCTTATTTAATAAGACAGTTGGTTACATCTACAAGTAGTGTGATTGAAATTGAAGTAAGGAAGTGGTAAGCCCAATATACCCAATACATCCAATACGCCAACACCAATAGCATATGGACAGTAGAGAAGAAGCCATGTTTGAAATGTAACATCCAAAGATAACTTCTAAACAATTCCACCAATCAACAGAAATGTAAAATCTTAGACAGATAGCAAGACCCCAAAAAAGCCCTCTCTTGTTGGAATAATAAAACATAAAGTACCATTGAAAAGTATAAAACATGCACACCTGTGAAATTGACTTTATTTCATAACTCTTTACAGATAAATTTTATCAGAGTTTATGAGTTTATAGAAGTAAAATATTCTGTATCCCTACAAATATGAAGTAATTCTAGATTTGAATTTGATTTGAAATTCAAATATCAGGAATTATAACATGTGTCTTAGTTACTGCTCTATTGAGGTGAAGAGACCCCATGACCAAGGCAACTCTTACTTACAGTTCCAGAAGTTTAGTCCATTATTGTTTTAGTCGAGAGCATGGGGGCAGGGAACATGATGCTGGGAATGTGTCTAAGATCTTCATCCTGATGCATAGGCAGAGAGAGAGAGAGAGAGAGAGAGAGAGAGAGAGAGAGAGAGAGAGAGAGAGAGAGAACAGACTCTGAGCTTGGCATGCACCTTTGAAAACTCAAAGCCCACCCCAAGTGACATATCTCCTCCAAGAAGACCAAACCCCTTAATCTTTTCAAATAGTGCCACTCCCTGATGACTGAGCATCAAATATATGAGCTTATAGGGGCCAACCTTATTCAAACATGCAAAACATGATCAACATAACATATAGAGTATTTAACTGTAGTGTCAAAAGTACTGGATTTATTTTATTCTTCTCATGGAAAATTATAATATTAAATGACTTATAAGACTAAATATGAATGAGAAGATTATATAAACATAGGTTTATATGATTTTATTACAAAAGCATACTTAATATTTGCATTGTACTAGTTTATACTTTCTGTTTACATTACTTCTCTTATTTAGTTTTTCCCCATCAGTTATATTGATTTTAATAAGGTCAGCCTTGATTTGAAAGCTTTTCAGGTCTCATAAAATATGTGTTTATTCCTTTGCTTCATGATTTTAACCATATTGTTTTGATATTTCTCTTATACTTAATATATACTGATACTTAATATATACTGATACTTAATATATACTGATACATATCACTTTTGAAAAAAATCACAGTGAGAGTATAATAACTTCAAATTATCACTTGAAATATGATTTATTCCCCTTGAATTTTAGAATTGAATTTTATCTTGAATTTCAGAATGAGTAAGAAAATAGCCTTTAGACAAAATATTGCCAACTTCAGGATTATTAAATATCTATGGGTAAGAAACTTTTGAATTATTGTATTTCTTTATTTAAAATAAAATTGTCAAAAGGAATTATTTTTATTTATATTACATATACTAATGAAATGTAATATTCTTTAAATATATTTACATATTTTATATGATGAAATTTACATATTTATTTTATATATAACATTGAAACAATTCTCGTAAGAAAACCATGAGATTTTTCATACTGCATTTAATCTCAATTTTTAGTACATATGTATTCTTTATACATGCTAATGTGACATGCCCATGAAATCAAACAGGAATAAAAATGTAGATTTTTATATTTCAGATGACCTATTTCTTTCATTCTGAACATATAAAGCTTCCTTTCCATATAATAAGCAAATTACCATGACTATTGTATTTAAATAGTTTGATAATAATTCAATATTTGTAACTTTGAAATGTAGTGATGTGGGAAGAATGAATGTAGAAAACTGCAAGTAAAGAACAGTTACATGCATTCAACATAGTGGAGAGATGTTCTAACATGAAGAAATATTTAGGTGGAAGATGTAACATGTAATGATCATACAAAATCTCAAGAAGAAAGAAAAACACATACACATCTCACAAAGAATCTCTCCTCTCATTATAAAATTAAATCACTGTTATATTTTTCTAAAACATTTCCTGGGAAAGAAGGAACAGGATAAGAAAGAAACTTGTCTTAAGAACAAATTTCCATCAAATGAAATAGAAGAAGCATTTTGTAGTAGAGGAGGGATATTCTTAGAACAAATTAATGTTTTATTATTACCCATAGACATCATTAGTTTTTACTATAACACCATGCATTCATAAACTGTTTAGAATGTTACTAAAGCACATTGTGACACAATTAATTCAATGCCATTATGGAATGTCTCAAAATATAGAGCTAATCATTAAAAATAAGTTTCATTAGCATGCTTTTACCAGGATTGGCAAAGATTTTTGATAATAAGTAGGCAGATGATAAAATAAGTAATCATGACAATTTTACCCTATGTCAATGAGAGTTAGACACTCAGTGTGCCAGCAGTATTTTTGGCACATCCCCTGTGTGCTGTTCATGTCTCTTTCATGCTACTGAATCAATACGGGGGAATCATGGATGTTTTGAATCTCCATCAGAAAATTACTAAGGACTGCTTAATTATGATACTTTCAAGCTGTGATGTCTAACACAGTTGTCAACTTGGCTATATCAGGAATTAACTAAAACCCAAATATGGCTGGACACACTTGTGAGGGGTTTTGCTTAATTAAAAAAAACTGAAATCTGAAGATCTAACTTTCTAATCAGGGTTTCTGAGTCGGGAAAACACACTTTTAATCCAGGTCTCTACAGGTGGGAAGACTCACCTCTAATCTGGACCACATCTGCTGGCAGCCTAAATGACATGGAGGAAGGATGCTTCCATCACCATTCTTTTCTTGCTTTCTCTCACCCTCCATAGCAAGCCCATTTCTTCCCTGGCATTAGAGCCTGCTTCTTTGGGCATCCAGCAATACTGAAGACCAGATGAGACATCAGCCTCATGGACTGAACAACCATTGGACTCTTGAACCTTCTATTCATAAGCAGCCTTTATTGGATTCACTGGACAACAACCTGTATGACATTCTAATAAATCCCCTTTATTTTTATATAGATGATAGATAGATACATAGATACATAGATACATAGACAGATGATAGAGTTTCATTTTATAAAATGTTTCTGTAGAGAACCCTGACTAATATAAAGATACTGTGAGGAGTTAAAACTTAGTTTAGTTTGCTGGAATATGACTGTGTTGCCTTAATCTTGATAAAAAAAAACTGTCCTGTCACTTATATTTCATGTTTTAAAATTTTAAACTAGCCTTCTGACAAAAGTATATATTATTGGTGTAGAAGTGATACACAATTTCTTGTAGTTCTAAAAATCCTAAAACTCAAATGCATTTAAAGTTTAGATTGTATAGATTTTAATTTTGTATCTTAATGTTTTAAAATATTAAATTGATAAGATTTCATTTCTGCTTTGTGATTGATTAAAACACTCTGACAAAAAGAAGTTGAGGAGAAAAGAATTTACTTGGTTATATTTCCAGGTCACAGTCTCTCACTGAGAAAAATCAGGGCAGGAACTATGTACGAGAATACTGATTTCTTGCTTGTTCTCTGGCTGACCCTTGGCCCATGTTCACCTAAGCTTTCTTATACAGAGACAACCTGTCAGGGATGGTCTGCACCCCTTTGGCTGGGCTCTTCCATATCAATTAATAATCAAGGCAATCTCTCACAGACACTGTCAGAGACAATCATGATTTTGACAATTTCTTATTTGAGGTCCCTTCATCCCAGATGACCCTACATTGTATCAAGTTGACAATAAAACCTAATCTGTTTACTCCATTCCTTGTTATTTTGACACCTAACACATCACTGTTAAACTGAAAACTTTATCTTTCTTGTCCACAATATCTCAACTGAATGTCACAACTTAAGTCATAGTACAACTTTAAAAGTCTCATCAATCTCTCTAGGAAAGGGAAATAGAATAAATAGTTATGGATGGCTGGAGTAGAAAGCCTGGAACAGGAGGACCACATGAGGAGGAGTAAGGAAGAAGATGAAGAAGGAGGGAAATGAGGGAGAGTGGGAAAAAATTAAGAGCCATTTTAGGGGTAGTAAGAAAATCTAATAGAGTTGATGCTTCTAAAATATATACATACACAAAGATTATCTAAATATAATTGCCAAATAATGGAGAAAACAAAGGCCCAATTAATCATTTCTTGTCATCAAATGAAGCTTCCAGTATTAGAAATGTGTTATATCTAATTGAGTTTTTGGCCAATGGGGTCCCATGGGAACCCAAGCTGTTGCCAACACTATAGGTTATTCTCTACAAACTGATGGTGGGTCCACTTGCTGAAGACAAGGCCCACACAACTCATTAAACATGGAGAAGTACCTACACAGAACCTTCACCCCAACTACTACTATCTTTATTATAGGAAGCTATTCTGTATGCTACCAAGGGGAAAATGTAAACACCAGCCTAGCGACAAACCTTTTGATCTTCAAGATATGCTAGAGCAAAGGTCACCAAGCTTGTGGAAATAACCAACCAAAATCTGATTTGACTGACAATCCAGAGAGATAGAATCCATATTCAACACTGCTTGGGTAATCAAAGTCCTGAGACTAGATAGCCCAAAAAAGTAGCAATAAACTGACTCTCAATAGTCTATTGATATTTTACTACTCTCATAGACCAGTCTCTTGCTCAGGCATCATCAGAGAGGCTTCCTCCTTCAGCAGCATCAGAAGGGAACAAATACAGACCCACAGCAAGAACAAATACACAGATGGACATTATTCAGAGTGAAAGACCTTTGAAAACTCAGGTCTAAATAGGATCTCTCCATCAAATCCCTCCACTTGGGGCAGGGAACCCCATGGGAGAAGAAAGAAATAGTATAAGAGCCAGAGGACATGGAGGACACAAGAAAACAGGGCCCTCTCAATCAACATAATTTACACATAGATCATCTCTCAGAGACTGAGGCAGTATACATAGGGCCTGTGTGGGTCTGTACCATTTGTGATCATGAAACTGAAATGAGAAGTGGACACATGCCCCATCCCTAACCCAGAATCTTTCTTCCACTGATAACCACTTGCATGTGAAAATTTAGTTTCTTCCAAAGTATTTGGGAAACAAACTACTCTCAGTGTAGGCTGCATGCCCAGTGGTGGATTACCTACAGAAAATAAACTCAAAAGCACCTTTGTGGATTCATTGTCTCATAGTATCTTAGTGTATACAGTGTCGTCAGCAATAGGGTATTATCATCAAGTTCTGATGGACAACTGTGAGCAATAGAAATAGCACTGGGAAATCCCTAATCAAAAATTCAAGATGGGGTAACTTACACCTGCCTCTCAGATTTTTTTATTTGGCAACCTATGACTTACAGGAGAAATGTTACCATGTAGGGAGGAGTTACTGTATAGGGTAAATCCAAGTAATATACACAGATAGGTCGATAGATAGACAGACAGATAGAGCTCATACAAATAATAGGTTTCCATATGCCTTTTTCAAACATGAATATCGATTACAGAATGGATAATGAAAATGTAGTACCTATAAATGATGGTATTTTACATAGCTCAAAAAAAATTAAATTTTCAGGCAATTTGTTAAGACAGGAAAACACTCGGCAGAGTGAGATAACACAGACCTAGTATGTCCAGCATGACATGTTCTCAATCATGTGGTGATCTTAGCATCAAATGTTCAGATGTATGTTTTTAACTGGAGAACCTGTAAAATCCTAAAAAGGAACAACTGATGGAAAGAAAGGAAGAATGATCTTCACGGGAAGGGTAGTAGAACAAAGCACATACTTAATAGTGTAATTGACTATTAAAGTATAGCATGAATCTTAAAAGGTCTTATTAATAAAAACAAACCCAGAGTCAGATATTAGGGTAAACACTGAAAGATCAGAGAAAAAAAACAAGCCACAGTCAACCTCACCTCACCAATTCCTTAGCTGATCTTGTTTCCTCAAACTGGAAGCCTCTGAGTCCTCATCTGAATGGATCTCAGCTAAACTGCTGCTAAAAGCCTAAAAGCTTAATAAGACTCTAGTTCCTGGTCTTCACACCTTATATACCTTTCTGCTTGCTGCCATCACTTACTGGGATTAAAGGCATGTATCACCATGCCTGGCTGTTTCCAGTGTGGCTTGGCACTCACAGAAATCCGAATGGATCTCTGTCTCCAGAATGCTAGGATTGAAGGCGCATGTGCCACCATTGTTAGGCCTCTATGTCGGTCTAGTGGCTGTTCTGTTCTTTGATCCCAGATGAGTTTATTAGGGTGGACAACATATTGGGAGACACAATATCACCACACTGAAGCAACTGACTTCTCTTCCATTGATACTCCTTTAAAGAAGAAAAAAAAAGACAACAAAGAGTAGCTATCATGAAGGAAAGGTTACTCATGTCTGTGAAGTCGTATACATTTTATAATTTTTCTCTCCATGGGGTCTAAAAATACAGATTATTTCCTGTATAAATGGGAAGGAGCATGTTTTAAGAAAGACAAGACAATTTACAAATGTACTTTTAAAGCATATGACTTGTTTTTATACAACATGAAAATATGTAGCTGATCAGCTGCTGCCACTTATTCATGTGACTAGTTTTAAAAACACGTTTTAAATCATTAGTATATTCTCATTATGAAACTACTCAAACTGCCTTAAACATCTTGACTTTTGACATTCTTTCAAAATTAATTCACGAGGAACAAAATGGTGTTGCATTGCACCACATTCAGAGATTGAATGACAAGTATAATTTTCACTTGCCTGACTCACAGTTACTCTGTTTCCTTCTAACATTGTGGTGTAGTAGAAAGAATATGATCTTTAAAACTACTTTTATTTTAAATTCCTGAGCTACTTAATGAACTAAAACATTATTTTAAAATGTCTGGTATTTCCTTTCATCATGTGGGAAAAGTAAATAATTTGCAAGGGGCAAATTTGCAATGACAAACATATTAAGCATACTTATAGTGGGAATATACTTGGAACATTGTAATCATTTCACAAAAAATAAGTTTTGCTTATTCTCTTCCAACAATGAAATATACATTTAAGGAGGAAAGTGTTCTATCACTAAATGTCTTAAGGGACCATGTGGAGGACATTAAAATATATTTGATGAAGTATCCTGAGAATGTTCTTGGAATAAATTTACATAGCAGTTTACTTAAATTCCACAATTTCTCAAGATTAAGAATATATACTCTGTGTCTTATATATGGTTAGGCAGTTTAGTGATTGCTCCAAAGAAAATTATGTTAATGTCATAGCAGGAGATGTTATAAGAATTTGTGCCTTGAAAGAAAATAATGAAGTCTAAATCATCCTCTGGGCTATGAAAGGAGACAGTGGTTTACTCTGTTCCTCTACAAGCATGCAGTAGATTGTGCAGGGCAGAACAAATGGAGATACCAGTGCTTTGAATATATTCACTGACAGGCACTGTTATAATAAGATATCTTTAAAATTATCTGTATAATTTGTTTATTCAACATTAGTTATACATACTTTCTAATAAACTCACTTGCTGTCACAATGTAGATAAACAATAACACAGACAAGAAAAATTTAGGAAGTTGATGTACTGTAATTTATTATCAGTCTGACATTGAATTTGTACAATTAAGAAAAGTAAACTTCTCAAATACCTTCACAGCCATTGAGGTTTTTGACTTAGAAACTTGGGTAGAGGAAAGACATGGAGATATATTAGTTGACTAAATAGAAAGAAGAGCCAGCCAGAAAATGTTTCCACATACTTCTGTTGATGGCTAAGCACTGATTAAGTTTTTTCCCAACTTTTTGTTGATTTTTCTTCTTTTTGTGAAATTCATTTTGTTTTATATAAAAAGGAAGGAAAGGAGGAAGGAAGAAAAGAAGGGAGGTTGGTAGGCAAGGACTGAGGGAAGGAAGGGATGGAGGGAAGGGGGAAGAAAGGAGAGACAGAAAAAAGAGAGAAAGAAAGAGGGAAGAGAAGAGTACAATGAAAAATGAGAATCATCCCTCCACATTTTTCATCATAATTTGCTCTGGGATTTCTTTCATTAGAAACGCTCCTTTAGTCACGGGTTGATTCATTTTTCCTAGCTAACATTAAGTAATTGTCCGCATTTCATAAAGACAAATGTGATAATATAAGCATTTCTTCATACTAACTGAAACATCTAACTTCTGACTCAGTTCCCACTTCACCATTTGATTCTGTGCATGGCCAAAGACAATCAGCATAATAAATCAGCAATTCTGAAACACTGGTTACATCAATATGACTGTACTCCATTATTGTCAACCAATCAGAGTAAGGATCTATTAAAAACCAATTACTTCAGAAAACACCAACAAATTTCAAAACTCTTTTCCCATGATGTAGAATCATATTTGCAAATTACTCAGAGAGTTCATAAATAAAATTGGATTAAATAAGGAATGAAATAAATTTGATGGTTTTCATCTCTCAGCAGTCTTGCCCTGATGGGGGAGGTCATATGTGTCAGAACTACTTTGTATATTCTAGCTGAACTCCATCTCACTATTAGAGACAGATAAAAGTAAAAGTTGACTTTACTTTTTGATCAGTTAGGAGTCAAAAATTAAAAAAAAAAAAAGGTGGTGGCAAATAACCATCAGAGAGAAGTGTTACAAATAACTAGGACAAGATGACAATAGTAATAGTGACCTGTTTTTGAATAATTTCTTCCAAAAAAGTAAAAGATGATGGACAAGATGGTTCATTGGGAGAAGGCATTTGCTGCCTGATGACCTTAGTTCAATCTTTCGAACCCATATGGTGGAAGAAGAGTACCACTGCCCACAAGTTGTCTGACCCACAAACATGTGCAATAGCATGTACTGACCTATATTCTTATATATCAAACACACACACACACACACACACACACACACACACACACACACACACACATACTAGGTAAAAGAATAAAGTTAAAGTAGTAGGACTGATTATAACAGCATTTTTTAAAAAGCCAGTACCATTACACATCTTTACAATGCCTTACCAAATATGTCACATGCAAACTGGGAGGGGTATGTACTGAATACCCCTCCCATTTTGGCAAGCAAGGCCACATAATTTTGACAATGCCATTAGAGGAAGTGGACAGCAGGCAAGTGAAATCAAACACTTAAGAAATAAGAAAACAAATTGACAAAGGAAGTAGGCCAAACTGAAAGGATCTTAAAAAAAACTGAAGGCACAACTGGTTATTCTGGGAACAGCAGGTAAATGTTGAAGAGGAATTCTACTGTGCAATTTTCTGGAGGCAAGAAAATGAATCTCAGGAAATTTTTTCTTAGTTTAGTCTTCTGAGTACTAGGAATTTTGCTTACTCATAACTGAAACTTCCTTCTTCTAAGATAAAGCCTGAAATGGGAAAAAATGAAATGACATAAAGAAAATCTACCATCAAGGAGACTATAAATGAAAAGAATCAATGATATTAAGGGTAGAAAAATGACTACATAGAAAGTGGAGATATAAACAGGGAAGGCCTACCTCAAAAATTACAAGTACATCATTTTTACCTTATAATGTAATTGATCATTTTTATTTGATCTTAGACTTGAGCATAGCATTCTAGTAATGTTGGCATTAACAAGATGACTGACTCATGTTTTCCTTTGCAAGCTTTTTGATGTTGTCCTGAAAATTATTTATTTAAATTGTCATTTTTCTTTTGCCAAATTTTATTAGATATCAAAAATTGTATCGTCTTTATTAGCACTACTTATAACATTCTATTAAAGGAGCCCAACTAAAACTAAATATAACACAGTTTCTTGAAGAAAACTTTCATTATTTGAAATATAATCAACTAAATTACACAATTATCATATAAAATATAAGTCAAAGGATTCTTCCACATGGCACCTACATATGTGAAAACTGTACTCAACTATTTAATACATATTTTTGTTTCTTGAAATTAAATAGAATTTCTTCATGCCTTCTTTTTCTTCCATTCATCACTTTGCATGATCCCTTTCCCCTTGTTATCAATTTCATGTTCTCTTTTTATTTTATTGTTCTTACATATACACAGACACACAAAGAAACAAACACATATTTCTAAATGCATAAATAAAACCTACTGAAGCTAGAGATATTGATCAGTGGTTAAGAGCCCTGCCTGTTCTTCCAGAGGACCTGAGTTTGATTCCCAACTCTCACATGATGGTTTACAACATTCTGTAACTCCAGTTCTAGGGATCTGTGCTGACTAGCTTTATGTCAACTTGACCCAAGCTAGAGTCATCAGAGAGAAGTGAGATTCAATTAAGAAAATGCCTCAATAATATCAAGGTATAGGCAAGTCTATAGAAAATTTTATTAATTACAGATTGATGTTTAGAGGGCCCAATCCATTGTTGGAGGGCTTAGACCATTGCTGAAAGGCCCGGACCATTGTTGGAGCACCCAGGCCATTGTGGTTGGTGGGCTAATGGTCCTTGGTACTATAAGAAAGCCATGGGGAGCAAGCCAATGAGCAGCATTCCTTGATCTTTACTATATCAGTTCCTGCCTCCAGGTTCCTGCTCTGCTGCAGTTTCTACCATCAGTGTTACATGGAACTGTGAGTGAAATAAACATTTTTCTATAAGTTGCTTTTGGTCATAGTGTTTCATCACAGCAGTAGTAACTTTAACAAAAATAGGACTCAATGTTCTCTTTTTGGTCTCTAATTCACTGCATATGTGTGTTATACAGACATACATGCAGGAAAAAATCTGAATTTTTTTAAAAAATTAAAGAAATACAATTAATATACCCAGTTTCTTGTATGTATGATTTAAGACCTAAAACTATTTTGTATTGAATAATCAATCTGGGGGCTCTTCCCTGGGGAATACCTTAGTCACCCATAGTTCTTTGTCTAGGCTAGGGGCACTGTGAGACTTTACATTTACAACTACCTATGTGCACTGTTGTCAGCTTTATTCAGGTTTTGTTTAGGCAGCCATGCTGATGAGGTTTCATAAGTATAGATTCCCTGACACTTCTTAAGAGACAGAATTTCCCAGCAGACCTCCAGCTTTTTTGGCTCTTTAATCTTTCCACCTTTATTCCTTGAAGTTCTCTGAACCTTACTTGTTGAAAATGTGTGATAGATGTATAACCTGGCACTAGGACCTCCACCGTCAGTTGTTCTCTGCAATTTGACTAGTTCTGGTCTTCTATAATAATTTCTGTCTGTTGCAAAGAGAAGGGTGTTTGTTTGTTTGTTTGTTTGTTTTTTGATGAGGGATGGCCTAACCTGTGGCTAAGGACAAATATTTAGAATGCAGTTAGAAACTATACTGGTTTGATAAAGTGGTAGTTTGTAGAGTATGCTTTATAATATATGATTTCACTAGGCCTGGGAAAGTTGGGTTGGTTTCTTTTACCAGTCATGATCTCTATCTTGCTAAATGGGCCATAAGCCCAATTAGAGAACAATTAGATACCACACTTTTGCAGGCTTAGGACCATGCTGGCCATTATTATAGTTTATAAGCATCAAATATGTGTAGGTCTATTGGTTGTTTTCCTTTCTTAGCAGCTTGCATGGTACCTTCCGGTATTCTGAAAGCTAGTCCTCAGGAAAAACGCTTTCAGGTTAGATGCAGCTTGAATCTTCTGGATCTGTATTAGAACTTCACAGTGTCTTTGGCAATGGGTACTTATCTACTATCCTGGAAGGCAAGCAAGTGTAGATGTAATCGTCTTGTTAAATAAGAAACACAGAACCAAATACAGAGTTAAAAGCCAAGAGGTCAGAGCAATAGCTAAGAGCTAAAATCCTTACCCTTCACTGCTGCTGCACTCCTTCCTCTCAGCAAAAGTGCTGCTTCCTGTGTATGTCTTCTTACAGACTTTCTGTTCTGCCTTCCCATTGGTTGTAAACTCAACCACATGACCTCTTCCTCACTGCCCATGTATACAGACCTCCAGGTCTTCTATGGTTGGTATTGAGATTAAAGGCATGTGTCTCTATGCTGGTGGTATCCTTGAATACACAGAGATCTTCCTGTCATGTGATTGGGATTAAGGGCACGTGCCAGACTTCTGCTATGGCTTACTATCAGCTCTGACCCCCAGGCAACTTTATTAACATACAAATAAAATCACATTTCAGTAAAAATAAAATATCACCATATTTCCCCCTTTTCTATTTTAATAAAAGGAAAAAAGTTATAACAAAAGTAAGAAAAACTGTATACAAAATTACAATAACTATATACCATATATACAAGCAATAAATACCTAAAAAATGTCTAGTCCATTTGCATTTGACAAATTCAGAGAAAATAATTCTATTATCTATCCTATTTTGGTAAGTCCAAAATGTACCTGATTCACTGTCTATCCTAACTAATCTTGGACTATAATTAACTAATCTTCAACTCCCTCAGAGACCCAAGAAAGAAATAATATTACCTAATAAAAAATAAAAACAGGAAGTGCATGCAAGCAGCTTCCAAAAAAAATGTGAGGTGACAGAAGCAGCCAGCTACCTGGACAGTCATCACCTGAGGTTTCTCCTCAGTGTAGGGGCATCATCTTCAGCCTATAGGCTTAGCATATCTGACAGACTTATTTGTGAACTAGGATGTACATAAGGTCAACAGTTCAACCTCACATTTGGTGAGAGCAGTCCATGTACCAGAAACACCTGAATTCCATTAGTGTCATGTCATGATTCAGAATTTTAAATTCTGGAAATTGTTGATTTTTTTTTTAATTCAGCTGTCCATTCTTCTTGGTTGTGTGTGTGTGGCTTCATTTTGGCATCCCATTCTTCTCTGCATTCCTCGATTAAATGCCATTCTACTATTGAGAGGTGTGAGCTTAGTGTGAGCTTCAAGAATAACTGTTTCAGCTGCTGTTCCACTGCACATCAGAAGCCATCAACCCACTCCCTGTTCAGCTGCCTTCAAAGAAAAGGGCACTGTACATTTTCCAGATTGTGAAGGCCACTTCAGGGATGGTGCCATTTGTCCTGGCATCGGAAGATGCCTTTCGTTAAAGCCACAACCACACTTGGTTTGGCAAGAATCGGTAGTCCTTTGCTTCATGTCCTGTCTGTCCTATTTGTCAACAGTTGATTCAAGGATACTTTATATGATTGCAGGAGAGATTGAACAATGGCTAAGTCAGGTTGCCCTTGGAACTAGATTTTTAGTTTCTCATTTCCTGGTGCTTGAAGTTTCTCTTTTCCTGAGGCTTGGGGGTGTAAGCCTGAAGGGCTAGGGTCTTTCATTCCCCCATTTTCTTTTTGGCAAATTTTAATCTTAAAATTATGGTATTACATTTTCTGGTTTCTGGAATTTAGTAACTCGTAGCCTATTTTAGTAACTCATGGCCTGTAATGGCCATGCATAGTCCATGTAGTTAGCCATCTTGTCTCTATGCCAGGGAGTTTTCTTTTGACCCAGCATCTCAGCCTTTTCTGAACAAGGAATTGGGACAACATATTCTCTTCTGGAACTGCTTCAAGTTGGCATTGGGGCACCGTTATCAGGGCCCCTACCCCAAAAGGCTGAAAAGCTGATCAAAGACTGGGCAGGGGGCATTTGTCAGTAGCATGTAGCTGCCTGACCCCATAGAGACAGAGAGGCTGGAGCAGTGGAGTCAGCAACTGAAACTCAGAGGTGTCTGCCAGCCAAGTAGAAAACTGTTGAGACAAATTTAAACTAGGAACAGAAGTTAAAATTTATGAACTTATTTGGAACCCTTAGGTCCATACCCTTTGTAATGTGAAAAGCAGTCCCAAGACCAGGAGAGAGGAAAAATGCCATTTTTAGGAACATTTATCTGAGGTCTTTTTGACCTCTGTGAAGTGGGTCTAGGTTTTTATAACTCTTTTGATCCTTTGAAGCCTACTTACAAGATGACATAAAAGTTTTAGATATATTAGTATTACCAATCTGTACTGAAATCTATATTGTAGACAAAGCAGGTAATGGGTATCTGTAAAACAGCAGAAGTGGACACATACCTTTGAGTCCCAACAAGAACTACAGATTTGGGCATTTTTCTTTTGTCCAGAAAGCCAGGTATAAATTAGACAGAGATTTTTGGCCTGGTGAGAAGCACTTTTAGGTTTACATTTAGACATATTTAGATAACATCTAAAACAAAACTAAAATGTTGGGCTTGTGACTGAACAGTAAGTAGTCATTGTTCTACCAGCTCAACAGGACTCTTAAATGTTAAGCTCTGAACCATAGAACAGGAGAGTAATCTGAAACATATCTCATTTTAGACTCATATCTGAACCTTTATGACTTATTTAAACTTTTATATCTTAGAACAATTTCTTAAAAGTGAGCTAACAAGCTAGCTATGGCCTTGCAGAAAGATCTGGTTGTCTGATGCTGCCATGCTGACAAAGTTAGAGCTAGCCTAGCCATCAGTACTGTCAGAGATCTGAGAAGGATAAACTATATCTGAGTGCAGACCAAGAAGCATCCAATCCTATAAATTACAGGGACCAATCCCTACCCAGGTCTCCATAGCATTGGAGGTACCCGTCAGAACAGCATCAATCTTCTTCTGCCATCAGGCCCATAAGGCAGAGTACTTTTCCTGTGGAATAGGGACACGGAAGACTGACCTCGACCAGGCAAAAAGGTGCAATCAATTTCAGTGTCCTTCTACTTGTCCACAGTCTGGGCTGGGTCCTAGCAGCAGGCATTGCATTGGGGCATCTTGCGCTGTGGTCAGCATTGTCATAATCCAGGCAGAGACATTGTGGTGCCTCATACATAAACTTCTTCGGAGACCCTGGGTCACTGCTAGGATCTGGAAGCCTGTCTGATATAATAAACTTTTAGATCAACATTTAAATGCCATATTCTGCAGATCTCTGAAGTATGAGGGCTGTCCAGGTGTTTGAATAGACAAACTTTGTTTCTAATTACTTGTTTTAAGCTCAACCCTAAAAACACATGCAAGAGACTGAGTAAATGAGTAAACTTACTCCTGTAATATTACATCAGTATTTATTCATCCTGACTACAATTAAAAAGAAACTTGATTACTCATGACTGATTATTAAAAATAATGCTTTTAAGTTGAAGCTTCTTTTAGCATCAAATACAGGTTCAGTAAAGAAATCAAAACAAAATATCAATAAATATATCAGCTTATCCAAATAACTTAAGCTTAGCAAATTTAGCAAATACAAAGAGGCTAGACAACATTCTTAAGCCTGAATGTACCTTGGGTAATGAGAAACATTTTTAAGTCATTGGTTTTTAACTATAAAAACTGTTCTTAAAAGATTAAGATCTCTCAAATATCTTTTGTAATAACAATAAAGTACCTTTTTTTTTTTTTAATTTAAGGGGGAGCGTAATCTGTATAAAGTAAAACCAAGCTCCAGAGTACAAACAATCCTAAAGTTTAATATCTGGGGCTTATTTATAATCTTTTTGGTTCCTTTACTTAGAGACTTGGATGATTTCTTTGACCCTATCTTTGGCAGCACATACATAGCCTGTCTGCTCTATTTTATTATAGCTGGTGATTTCGGTGATCATCACCTGACACTGGCAATTTTAAAACTGCTAAGGTCCACCATTGCAACCAGACTCTTTTTGAAACTTTAGTCCTCCCATATATAAGTAAACCTTAGCTGTTTTTTTTTATTCTTTTATGATTTTAAAATCATTATCATTTTACATGGGTAAATCTTAAATTACAAAGTTTAGCTGTCAAAGCAAGGTATATTCCTGTATAAAAGCATTGATGTGTAGCTTTAATATTTATCAAATATCTTATTTGTTAAACATATGTTGTTATCTATTTAATTTTTTTAGAAACTTGTTGAACATTTGCTAAAGACATAAGTATTTAGGTGTTACATATATTTTTTAAAAGCAATAATTACTTACACATAGTTGGATCCAAGTTATATATGTATACATACATACATACAGTTAAAGCTTGCTTACATTTCCAAGTCATATACCTGTTTAATCATTAGCCATTTTTAAGATGAAAACCAACCAGAATTAACTTTCAAATTCAATATTTGCAGGTATAAGAACAAACAGTTTACTAACCTTTTATAACCTTTTATATCAAAGTCTTTCTTGAGATTTTTCTCAGTAATCTAGAAATCTAAATTTGTATCAGTACTGTACCTCAGACAAGAAACTGCAGGTTAGCCTCACATAGGGAGTGACTTTCCATTCTTGGAGCCAGATCCTGATCAGGTTTTAGCCCCAGGGCAGTTAGTTCTCCACCAGCCCCCACATTCTGAGATCCTCAAGGCTCCAGCTGACTCCTGCCAACTCCACTCTGCTCCATTGCTCACAGGCTGCCTTGCCAGTTTCCGGAGCCCTTTTGGAGGATTTTTTTTTCCCTGCGCTGGCGGGTGGATCTTCATGAGGAGGGTAATTCCATCATTAGTCTCCCTGGTCCTCTGGAAGGACCAGGGGTTTTTCAAGCTTGATTTCCTTAAGAGGGTAAAGGGAGGAAGTGGGGAACGGTCTGAGGGCAGCGGGGCTGAAGGGACAAGGGGAGTAAGGGGAGTCTGAGAAGGAAGAGGTGGGGGTCGGAGCCCCAGTGAGGAATGGCTTCACCCAGGCACCTGCAAAATCACATCAATTAACATTAAAAGTCCTGTCCCCCAGCCAGCCGACCTCAAAGGCTGGCCTTTCAGAGGAACAGAAGGTGATCCATTTTTTTTCTTGACTTCCAGGGAGGCATTGTGAGCCCGGGCGAGCACAGCTCTCCAGTTATCTAAAGTCAAACTTAGGGGGGTAGTTAGTTGTTGCCCCATGTGGAGAGAGAAAGGTAGAGGCAAAAGACAGACTCAAAAAAAACACACACACACACAAAGAAGAGGTAGTTGATTCAGCTACAAAACCAAAAATACAAATTACAAATTCAAATTCAAATGGGAGTGGCTGCTGTGAACAGCCTTGCTCCCCCAGGGAAGAAGAGACTCATCTCCTTCTTCAGATCACTCCAGAAGAGACCTCCAGAGTGGGGACCTGGGGACGCTTGAGCACATCTGCTCTCCCACACAAGTCCCAGACACAAGTCCTGCACACTTCTGCAGGCACCAAATACAAACGCCAAATCAACCAGACAAAAGACAAGACACAATAACATATAACATAGATCGAGCTCGTGTTTACCTCCAACTGGCAGAGTGGGGGTCCGGGGGGCACCCCAATCTCGGTGGAACCTCCAATGTTGGACCCCAAAATTTAGGGTCTCAAGTGGGCACCCCAAGAACCCAGACTCCAGTCCAGTTGATGCAATAGCAAGAGGTTTTTATTTAAGCTTCTATATAGAAGGACAAGCCCTGCTCCTAAGAGCAAGAGCCGCATCTTACTGCATCCACATGAGGGTTTTTAAAGGAAAAACCCACAAAAGCCATAAGATTACAATTCCCATACAATTTCGTTTCACAAGATCATGGTCTGGGTACAGAGTGATCACAGAAAGGGTACAGTTAAGTCAACAGGTACATTCTTCCTGAAACCTTCCTAAAAGGGAGGGGGTATCAAGACAGGAGTGGAGTTTACATACAGGTGACGGTGGGTGGTCCTTCCTGGAACACCTGCAACTATCCCAGTCACAGTTGAGCACATCTCTTAACAGAAATCATTTTACATTGTTATATGGTTGTAGGGGAGATTGAACAATGGCTAAGTCAGGTTGCCCTTGGAACTAGATTTTTAGTTTCTCATTTTCTGGTGCTTGAAGTTTCTCTTTTCCTGAGGCTTGGAGGTGTAAGCCTGAAGGGCTAGGGTCTTTCAGTCATAACAAAAAAGGAAATTTTTCTAAGTTATTAAAACATTCTAAATGCCATATTTTGTAGATCTCTGAAGGGTTTGAAGATGACCTGTCTATCCAAAATATATCTGCTCAATCTTGAAAGCATACCTAATATGACTACAAGTTCTATTATAATGTATAACTACTAACTTTCATTTCTTTATATCCTAACAGTTGGTAATAATAACATTCAAGGATCAGCAAATTGCATTACATTGTTAAATGAACGGTATAAGTACAATATCTTGAGCAAGATTAGAAATATACATATAGTATTTTCTAAGAATATTAATTTCAATATATATATATATAATTTATATACAATATAAAAAATCCAATCCAATGTAAAGTATTTAAAACTAGTAATTGTCTTTAATAAAAAGAACCTTAAATCTAATCTCCTTTGCTTAGCCCTTTTCCCAGCCCTTAACAACAACTTGTAACCAACCCTCCTAAACAATAAAAATTATCCCAGACCCAAAAACCCATTAAAAGACAAAAAAAACCACCCGCCCCACACCACCTCTTTGGGAATGTGGGAGTCGTATTCTTAAAATTGCTTCCTGCTGGGTATGGGTGAAGGTATCTTTATTCTGAAAAGAAAAAATTTGGGTTAATTGTCAAATTCTAGGAAAGGTAGCTATATCCTTTGTTATCCAGTCTGTGCATAATGTCAAAGTTCAGGATTTATCTCAAGTCTTTATTCAAGTAGTCTTTGAAACTGGATCAACTCAGCTAGTCATCTCAAAATTGCTCTGAGCACTTTGTAGTCCAAAGCTGATCTGTACGTGATGTTTGTCAGCTTAGTGGTATTATTATTGTCCACACGGAATTATTCTTGTTGTGGGGCCCTTCTTCTTCCTGGAGACTTCAGTTGATGTTAGGCCTGGCCGTTATTTCCTGCAGAAAACTGATAAGAGACTTTAACACAAAGACATCTATAGGCAGCTAATTGAAGCCTTTTTTTTAGAATTAGTTAGTACTCTATATGACCATTCATTTCTTAACAAAGTTTAAAATGTATATGTATATAGATAGATAGATAGATAGATAGATAGATCTTGTAAAATTGATATAAAATTTATACTTTAAGAAAAGTTTAAAGAATCAGAATAGAATCAAATAATTGAGATTAGTAATAGAATAATCCCTTAATTAATTTGGTTTTTCTTCTGTCCCATGTCAGAAGATGGCTCTTTCTTCTGCATGATACAGGGAGTTTGCATTTTCCTTTTAACAACATGCTTGAGTTTAAAGAAGGAGAGAGCCATTCTCCAACTCCAAAGTCAGCTTTAAATTTTAATTGAACTGGGACTATTAGAAGACCAATAGTCTTAAATCTTTAGAGAAAAGCAGAAATAAACATTTAGGAAGACATAAAATTTTTTAGATTATATATACCCATACACCGTTTCACTCTGTTTCCTGGGACAGATGATTTGTCCCTTTTCTTCAATTGTCTCATTTGTCCAGTGTTCTTCAGATTCCTTAGCCTTCATTCTCCTAAAAGACAAAAACCAAAACCTTTCCCCAAGACTAATTTTGGGGATGTTCCCTTTTGGCAAGTTATTATCTGATTAAAATAAAAGGCAAGTGTTAATGGTATAAGTTAGTTTAAATTGGATGGTCATGCTGATTGATGAACTATCATCTCTCAAGGGTAATAACAATCATCTTAAAAGTTTGGGGACCCTCTGTACTCCCCTGACCAATAACTCAAAAGGGGCTTCTCTTGCCTGTTTTTTCTTAGATGGTCTGTGTTTCTCAAGGGGAGCATTGTCAGCCCAGGTGGGAAATATTCATGTATAGGCTTAGAATTAAAACTACCATACATAATTATTGGAAATAGATAATAATATTATTTCTCATAATTTAACTGATATCTTACTGTACTCAACTATTTTTAACCATTATAATACCAGATATTCCTTGACACATTGTCACTATATTGAGCTACTCCAATAATTACAATTTTTAAACTAAACCTTTAAGGGTAAAATAATTATAGGTTCACATGCATTGATGAGGAATAATGTGAAACTATACTTGTATCCTTTATTTAGGTTTTCAGACTGATGATAATTTATAAAACTATAGTATTACAAACAAGACACTGGACATTGATATGATGAAGATGAAAAATAGTTCCAATCCTTCAGGGTTCCCTTTGTACCCTTTTATGGTGACTTCTACTTCAGACTTGCTCAAAATTCTTAAATCTGTAAAATTTAGTGAGGACTAATCATTCTAATATTTTATCATTTAAGAATATTTGGTACATGGTATCAAATAGGACACACCTTTGAGATTATCTTTCTTCATTCCATCTACTTGATTACAATAGTCCACATATATACATGTATATATGTGTGTGTGTGTGTGTGTGTGTGTGTGTGTGTGTGTGTGTGTATCTGTACTCATTCATTCCTGTTGTATTAGATTATGATGATCTGGATAATGGATGTAGAGTTATTTGTTTGACTGACCCACTGAAGGATATATGACATCTTTCTGGTTATAGCTGGAAGATAAAGCTGTGGTATGCATCTAATTATAAAGTATTTTGAGCAAATTTTTAATATGTTAGAATAAATATATAAAAATATTAATAAATAGAGAAAAATGATTACATATTTATGTGTAAACAGTTACAGTTGCACCTAGCAAACATCTCTAACATAGCTGTATCAGGGCTGGGGATTTAGCTCAGTGATAGAATACTTGCCTAGCAAGTGAAAGGCCCTAGGTTTAGTCATCAGCTTCAAAGGAAAAAAAAGAGAAAAAATAGCAAAAAAAAAAAAAAAAAAAAAAAACAAGGTAACTAACATAACTATATCATTAAACTCTGTCTCTAGTTATCTCCATATTTCCCTTAGCATATGAAAGTATATTGTATAAATTTTTTACTCAATTATGTTATTTTTCTTTTTCCATCTAAACAACTAACTTAAACAGTATTTCTAGACCTGACAATTTTTGCAAATATAATACAGAAACCCTTATTGGAAGTTAATGATTAGAATCTGAAATAAATATTATTCTTGTGAAAATTACTTGAGTTTTAGCTCTTTCAGTATAAAAAAGACCTCCTCTGATTTATAGACTTACGAAAGTATTAAATTTGTGAATATAAAACACAGTACAATGTAAGTATCAAAGAAATGTTAGATATTATTTGCTTCATTTGCTAAAATATCAATAAAAACTAAATTTGTTTGAATACTTTTAATAATCCAAAGACATAATTTCTGTCACAATCAATAGACATAAAAATTCTAGTTTATAATGTAACCATAAACAAAAACTGTGGTTAGAGATGTGGTTCAGTGGGCAAATACAAGTCCCACGTTTGAATCTCAAATTCCCAGGACCCATACAAAACACTAAGCATGAGTTCAAATGCCTTTGATCCAAACATACAGTTCCTAGGAGTTCACTGGCCAGGCAGCTTGACTGAGGCAACAATCCTTTGAGTTTAAATAAAATAAAAAAGAGAACCCGAGGATGCATACATGTACCACACACACAACTCTACACACACACACACACACACACACACACACACACACACACACACACCATAATTTTTTTTCTTTTCAATTTATGTGTTTGGTGTGTGTTGTGAATAATGTCTGGCCATGTTCGCATATGCCTATAATTTCAGTAATTAGGAGGAAGGATGATAAGTATGCTGGTAAGAAGTTAAATGGTACCTTTGGGTACTGCATGAGTTTAAGACTAGCATAGAATAAACAAAATCATGCCTCAAAGAAAAGTAGATAAATATGTCAATAAGCAAATATTAATTTATTAGCAAAGAAAATTATGTAGAAAAAATTAAAAATATAAGAATAAAAATGGCAAAATTAGTCTGTGTTACAAAATGTTGTGAACAACAGGTGTGTGGGTTCACGTGGATCTGTGGAAAAAAAACTCAGAGGCACCTTAAGAAGAATTCTAGCCTTTTTCAGCTGCAGGGCTGTCCAGCCTCTAAAGACTGAAGCACTTTCCCTTTGCCCAAGGCATTTTTATTTTTCTCAATATTTACAGTTTAGCCAGTTGTTTCCCATATGCTCAAAACAACCTGAAAAGAGCCCCCCAAAATACAATGCCAAATAAAAATTCCTTGATTTATCAGGTACCATGGTTTTCTGGCTTTCCTGAACCATGTTTTGCATAGGCTTTGTATCCTTGAGAAACTCTCAGACAAGATTCACTTTGGGTGACTAGAGAAATAAAGCTATCAGTTAAACAAAAGATGGATGAGGGCTAAGTGCTACTCTCTGGAGCCAGCACAGGAATAGCTCAGCAGGAATGCAGCCACACTATGCAGGGGGAAGGAAATATATCTCAAAGGAACAAAACAGAATATAGAAAATATGACAGAAGAAGATTTGGGAGATTTAAAAAACTTCAACCTACACATTGAAAAGTCATGTTGGTAGCCTGGAATATTAGTCAAAAATGACAAAAACATGATTAAGTCATATATCTATTTGATTTATAAAGGACTTGAGATTTCTGCTGGTATGAAGACTAAATGAACAGTTCATTTAAGAGACAGTGAAAAATAGATTGCTACAGATTTCCAACAGCAGTGCATTACTCCAGAAAACAGCAAACTCATGTCATAAAATATTTAAGGGGATTTCAAGCCAAGGACTGCATATACAAACAAACTCGATTTAAATTGTAAAGGTCACATAAAATATATTATAATATTCAGTACTGTATATTCTCTTGAGAAGAAGAAAGCAAAAAATTTACAATCTACCAAAATTGCAGGACAGAAATTTGTATAAAGATGTTGGGGATCATTAGACATATATTTATTTATAAAAGTAAACACAAATTGTGGAGATACAGTGTGCAAAAGCCACATGTTCTAATAACTGATATGTAAAAATATAATAATGAAAGAAGATGCAGGAGAATAAATACAAATATTTTTCTAAATGCTATGATGGTATTATCTAGTAAAAAAGGTATTTGCTTCTAATTAAAATCTGAATGATGTGAAGAGTAATATAGATATAACATTTTATTAATTAACTTTAATTTTGTTTACAGAGAGGGTGATTTATGAATTTGTATTTATCAAATTACAGAAGAACAATTTTTAAATATTTTACATTTTAAATGACAAACAATTATTTGGAAATAAAAACAGAAAATTATGTTAAGAATACTAGAAACTTCAGATGAATGAAAAATATATAACTAAATATTACTAGTTATAATTAGATAAAACTAGACTATCACAAAAATAAGAGAATGAATCAAGTACAAAAAGTTTAAAAGCCAAAATGAAATTAACATTTGTGCCTCTTAAACATAAATATAGTGTACAAAATATAAATATAGTGTACATAAATATAGTGTACAAAAATCAGTTTTGATCATTGTTGCTTTATATTTTAAGTATTAATTATGTTATTTGATTAAAAATTAAGAATTGACAATATAAAGGAATTCTAAAAAGCAAACACAGTTGTAGGGTTTCCTACAAAAGAGAATGTGATATTAAGATTCTAGGACAAGAGATTTATTTGTAAAGTAAATGTAAATAGGAAAAATTTTAAATCTTTGATTTACTAAAATAAGTAGCACTGACAATGAGATACTTAAGTCACAGAAAAAGACTAAATGAAAATCGTATGGACATGAAGGTATATCCCTACTGATTATCCTTCATAATGCTGGGAGATTCTATGTAAGCTAGCAGAAAATAATATAATCAACAATCATCCCAGCTATGAGCCTTTTGAGCCACAATAATGACTGCCCTGGTAAGACATTCTCACTGGTTTAGTGGTATGAAAACTATTTAGGAGCTGCTGGTAGCAAAAGACCATGGAGGTATACAGCAGGTGACATCTTGAGTTCAGATGGTAAATCTATCAGAACTAAGGGTTCTGTTAGAGGAAACCATCATGCAAGGCATTGGAATTACTGCCTTTTGAATGAATTGGCTGTTTCTTGTTGTAAAATTCTTGTGCAATGACAGCTATGATTGTCTCCATTTACTGTGCATTTCCATGTTAGGTGTACATGTAATTTCATGATTGCTTCTCAGTCTTACAGGCACAACTTCCCCTATACTTTTGGGGTAACTGGATAACTGTCTTTCCCTAGCTGTCATTATTCTTCAGCTTACATCTGGCCAGGGCCATTCTCTGGACAAAAGTATTTCAACAAAGATACTTTTTTATCCAATGACAAGCTGCACATTGATAAACACTAGCTCATCTCACAGATAAGAGAAAATAACCATTAACAATTAAATCCTCAATTCTTTACCTTCATCCCTTCATATTTACACAAGACTTTAATTTAAGAGATTTATTGCTCACATTTCTGGGATAATGTTTTAGCCATCTACTAGTTACTGAGTTAAGGTAGCTGCTTCTCACTAACCAAGGAGATTGCCAACAAGGCCAGGTGGGTGATAAGTGCCAAGCTTCACTTCTTGTGCAAATTAACTTTTAATCCTCCTCAGCCAGGTGCTATTCCTAGATTTCCTCCTTAGCAATCACTCCAGAGGAAAGTGCTTTTACTAAACAAATGCTACATGTTCTGAGGTAGGTTGCTTAGCAACTAAGCATACACCCCTCCCCACACCAGAAAGCAGATGCAGCAGGATAAGTAGGGGGGAGGGGAAGCTGAATCTATAAATAATGTAATCAACAATCATCCCAGCTATGAGCCCTTTGAGCCACAATAATGACTGCTCTGGTAAGACATTCTCACTGGTTTAGTGGCATGAAAACTATTGAGGAGCTGCTGGTAGCAAAAGACCATGGGGGTATACAGCAGGTGACAACTTGAGTTCAGATGGTCACTTACTTTACTAGTGACTTATACTGACATATATAGACTCCTAACATTTTACCTAACCACTTCTAGATTACAGTTTGAGCACATTACTTTATAGAATTCTCTAATTGATCTTAGCCTTTAGTTGACCATACCAGAGAACTCCCCTTTAGTCACTCCCACTTTTGAGCTGTAATTGGAAGCTGACAATTATTGCTTTATGTGTGGATCCTTATTGCCTCTTGCTGCGACCCTGAAAATTTCAAGCCTCGCATTGCTTTGCCAAGGAATTGCTGCTTGCCTGTATATATATACTGGTTCCCCCCACAACACTAGTGGGGAATTGATTTAGAAGAACAAAGATGAGGACAAAGATGGAAAGAACTAGATAGGATGATGAGAGAGCAGAACAAGGGACAGAGAGGAGCTGAGTATGAGAACAGAAAAGAGCAGAAGGTACTGAAAGGGGCTAAGTTTGTTGTGCCCAGATCGTGACCCCCAGAGAGACCACCAAAGATGAGCATGCCAGAATGCAAAAGCAAGGTTTAATTCTGGATATCCAAAAGCAATACAAGCCTAGGCAGGGACTTCGTCCAATACATGCAATGCAGTGGAGGCTGGAGGAAGTGCCCACCTGTCTGCAAGCTCAGTTTTTAAAGGGAAAAATCACAAGGTTACATCATTTAGGGGTGCTAGTATGGGTACAATTCTGATTTGCTCGCTTCCAGGGGCTTTCTAGAAATCATGGCTTAATCTTACTTCTAAGGGAGTGGTTGCCCACCACCATTTCTCATTGGCTGCCCTCAGGTGGGGGCATTTCTGTGGTCAGTTACCCTGGAAACCAGGGAGAGGACATTCCATAGTCTGGCAGGCATTACCTCGTGACTATCTTGTGACTCTGCACTTATACACTTCCTGGTTTCTGGCATCTGAACTGACTGGTTTTAGTAACTAATGGCCTATTCCTAAAAGGAGAAATCTCAGGCCTTAGTTTTTGGGTTAAAGCATTTGGGTCTTATTTCTAAAATGGCTCATTTTGGTCTCACAGTATGAGTGCAGAAAAGAAGCTGTGTAGATAGAATTGACTGAGAAGAATAAAGTGAATGGACACAAAAGAACTCAGTATGCTTAGATTCATTTAATATCCCTCAGATCAGTGTCTCAGCCACTTATAGTTTCTCTTCTGGACCCTGGTAGAAATCTCAGGGAAGGCACCTGTGGAAAATTCAGTAGAAAAACCATAGGAATAACCAACCATTTTCTGATTGGTCTTAAATCTCATTCCATGAGATCAAACTTGTACCTAGCATCATAATCATTCCAAGGACCTTTTGACTAGATAGGTCATATGCTCTAGGGAGGAACCTAATATTATTGTGCTGTTAAAGAGATACAACATTGCAGTAGATGGTGATTAACACAGTGACCCACAACTGGCCAAAATGCAAAGAATAAGAGACTGAAAGTCTCATCCCTAAAGGAAACATTTATACATGCATATATGTATAACATCACTACTGAAATAATGATAAGCAGCTGGTTATACTGGTTACCACACAAAAAGGTCACAAGGTACAGCCATGACTGTCTAGTAACTTTATTAGGAGGTGGGGAGACAAAAGAACCAGGCCTGGGAAAGGAGCACATGCAGAGAGAGGGAAAGATGGTGAGGAGAAGAGACAGAGGATGGGGTCTGAGTCACGGCTCTTTAAGGCACAAGTGGGCCTAAGAGCTACACCATGTACATGCTGATTGTGTGACCATGCCATGAGTGAGTCGTCACCAGCACATACTGATGATGTAAGACACAAGAACCTTTCCTTAACTCCTGAACTGAGCATGTGTGGTCATGCAGCTGGAGTGAGGGCAGAATTCTAACATTCCAGAATTTTTACTTATTATAAAAAAGTGCATGAACAGGAATAGGGTGTCATTTCTCCCACAAAACTGCTTTCCAGCTGATGTGATGGGTGTCGGTTGGCTCTTAGGGGGGTAGGGAAGGGGGCTTCCAAGGTAGAGAGGCATCCTGGGAAGGTGGGCTGTCCTGGGATGGTGGGCTGTCATCTGCTGCCTCAGAGCTGTTTATCTTTCTTGGCTTGGCCCTTGGGCTGCTTTTGAGTCTGACAGGATGCTGGTGAAACAGAGAAAAGCTTAGAAAAAAGAATTATTATGGAGGGTTTTCCAGGGTGATAGAGAGGGGCCCCAATACCGGGAAGGTTTGGGTTTGGCACTTATCTTGAAGTAGATATGATCTGTCCAGATGGATTTAAGCTGGTTTCTGGAGCTTGGAAAAAATTTGAATTAAGAAGCAGCCATGAGAAAAGTGGTGACCATTGTAGTGTTTAATACTCTACTTAATTTTTACCTGAGATAAACTTTATTAGAGACAGATTATATACAGCATCTGTTTCCTTTATTAGTTTGACATTCAGGAGACACAGGTGATCAATTGTTGAGAGCATTTAACAGTAATAGAGGGTTATATTAAAGTCTGTTTTTGCAGAGCCCAGACACTTTTGGGTCTGGGGGTGTAAATACCTTTGAACTGTTCCAGTTTCTTACCACCTGGGTATATCTGCTGGTCCTTGGATTCCAGCTCTATGGTGATCCTGTAACAATTAGCTGAGTGCTTATTTAGAAGAGGGAACCAGAAAGAGAAAAGCTTGTGGGGTGAGAACTCATTCTTTTGAAATTAGGGACAAGGCTGAGAGCAGGGCCCTGTCTGTGTGCATGAGGAGGAGAAGCACATGGAGGAAGCATTGAAATAAAAGCTCCTGTCTTAGCTAGAAAATCTTTTCCCATCAAGTAATCCTGAAAGTACAGTTAAGTCTGGTGAGGTGGGTAAGGCTGTCCTCCCTACCCTACAATAGGGAAACAGGGAGAGGTGAGACCCCAAAACTCCCCAAGGCTGGGTAAGTGGCTCCAATCTCCAGAAGGAAGGAAGCAGATCACTTCCTTGCTGTGTTCTGGATTCCCTGGGAGCTGTGGCCAAGCCTAGGTCTACTAGAGGTCTTAGTTTGTCCTCATACCACTTGGTGCCTAGGGGCAGTCAACTGACCAGTTTTCTCTCTAGGGTATGCACTAGACGGTGTGACTTTTTTTTTTTCCACACTTCAAACAGAGAACCAGCAGTTTTCAGGAGCTGGTCAGACAGCGGTTGGTAATTTTGCTATCAGGCTTTTTTAGTTTTCCCATGGTACACCTTAAAATGCCACAGCTGAAACTTCCACCTGTGGGATCAGGAGCTTTGCTCTTCAAGATGCTTAAATTTTCACCCTAAGGTCAGGGTGCTTGGCATGAGGACAGTTTTAGGAAGATCCACAAGGAGGCAGGCTGTAAACTGATCTCTGGCTAAAGAGCCATCCTGATTACTGTAATCCCCATGTGGGTCCTGATTGTAAACTTCTTAGTATGCATCTTAGCCTGCTTTCAAACCTGTCTGTGCTTTTCAGGGCAGCTTGAGAATGAGTAAGAGGAAGAGAGTGGGCAGAAGTGGCCTGCCCGATACCAGAGAGCAGAGCAGAAGTCAGATAGGCAGAAGTGGTTGCACATGGCCAAGAAAGAATCAGAAATGGAGAGGGACAAGGGTTCTGAGCTTAGGTAAAAAGCTTGCGGATAAGATAACTTTTCATTTGCCCATTCGCTGGCAGAAGTTAGATAACTCCCATGAAATATTGGGGTTGAAGCAGCGTTAAGTGGCCAAATTTACTGCTATCTGGGGATATTTAAGGCATTTGTCAGAGGAGGAATGGAACCATAAGAAGGAAGCTCCCATTTCCCATGTCTGCAGCCAAGAGAGAAAAAATAAAAAATTGGATTATCAAACGGGATCCACAGGCTCCTATTCCTAGTGTCCTTGATAATAGGCAGTCTGTGGACCATTATAACAGCACTGTAACTAGAATTTTCCTGCCTTGCCCACAGTGAGGACAAATCTTTCTCATCAGCCGGTCCCACAGCCACTCAGACCCAACCAAGTAAATACAGAGGCTTATTTTGTTTACAAACTGTATGGCCATGGCAGGCTTCTTGCTATACTGTTCTTATATCTTAAATTAATCCACTCCCACAAATCTATACCTTGCCACATGGCTCGTGGCTTACTGGCCTTTTCACATGCTGCTTGTCCTGGCAGAAGCTGTCAGGCAGGCAGTCCTTCTGCCTTCCTGTTCTTTTATTTCTCCTCTCTGTTAGTCCCACCTATACTTCCTGCCTTCCCATGGCCAATCAGGTTTTATTTATTAACCAATCAGAGCAACTTGACATACAGACCATCCCCCAGCACAGCCAAGTGCAGACCATCTCAGACACCTGCACTCAGGCCCGTGGTTCTAATCATCCTCTATGCAGACCTGCTGGGCAAAGCCATGAGGAACTCAAGAATGGGCTCCCACAGGACATACAGAACATCCCACAGCACAGCACAAATTATGCGACTCTCCATCACAATAAGGGTAATAGCTGGGCCGTATGGACTGGAGGACCTCCCAGGAGCCCAGACAGCATTCTAATACTTTATGAAGATAGAATGTGTTGTGGTACGCAGCCGAGCACCCCCTGGGAGTCTGGCATGAGCTCAGGCTACAGTCACGGGAAATGACAGGGGACTCACCAATCTTGGTTGTATGTGTGGTGTGCGGAGTGGTCTGGTGGCTGGGCAAATGAGAAAAGTGGAGCGGGCAGTCACATAATAAACAATGGTGTAGGTTTCTTATGCTGAGCTCCAGATGAAGAGAGCCAGAAGGGCCTATTTGAGTCACAACACCAAAGAAAGAATGATAAACAGTGCTGGTTACTGCTCAAAAAGGTCACAAGCTATGGGTGTGACTGCCTAGTAGCAGAGAGCTTTATTAGGAGAGAGGAGATAAAAGGACCAGGTCTGGGAAAGGAGCACGTGTAGAGAGAGGGAAAAATGGTGGGGGGAAGAGACAGAAAAGAACAGAGAGAGGGTGGGGTCTGAGTCATGGCTCTTTAAGGCACAAGTGGGTCTACAGAGCTACACCACGCATGTGCTGACTGGGTGACCACACTGCAAGCATATAGTCTCCAGCACATACTGATGACATAAGATGCAAGACCCTTTGCTTAACTCCTGAACTGCATGCAGTCATGCAGCTGGAGTGAGGGCTGAATTCTAACAACTACCCCAGACTCAATGACATTGGAGAATGTGAAACAGGAAGAATGTTCGAGCCACAGGTGGGAAATGACTACATGTAGCCATCATCTGTCTTCTGGATACATCAGGGCACCTGAACATATGAACTCACATTGTTGAGACAGCATGTGCAAATCCAATCTAGAAATAGTCCCAGGATGTAAGAAGGGAACTGAGCATAATCCCACCTTTAATGGCAATTGTTAGCTCCTAAAAGAGGGAAAGGCAGTTTGCCCTAAGAATATAGCCCATGGTAAGTAGACCATTCTCCAATGAGAGAAAACACATCTAAGAATATTTGTGCCACACAAATTAGTCTTGGAGTACTAAAAATTAATAGTAGTAACAATAAAATAAAAGCAAAACATGAAGCTGATAAATAGTTAGGGGGTATGAAATGTGGGCAGAGTTGGGGAAAGCTGGTAAATATGATCAAACCATTGATATGATCAAACCAATGAATGAAATGCTCAATAAATAAAAAGTAAATAAATATTTTAAGAAAAGAATTCAGGGCTGGGCAGCAGTGATGTATTCATTTAATCCCAGCACTCAGGAGGCAGAGCCAGGTAGATCTCTGTGAGTTTGAGGCCAGCCTAGTCTACAGAACAAGATTCAGGACAGGCACCAAAACTACACAGAGAAACCCTGTCTCAAAAAAGCAAAAAAAAAAAAAAAAAAGCATTCAGTTTTATGATTAGTAATTCACAAAATTAAAAATTAATCGTTTTATAGTGGAAGAAAATAATTTGAGTTCTTGAAATTCTAGAATATGTTCTAATGAGATAAAATTGTCTTCCATTAACAATCAAGAAAACACAAAATTTGAAGTTTCCTAAACTGTTTTTCCCAATGAAGCAACATTGTGACAGCATGTGTGTGTATGTGTGTGTGTGTGTGTATGTGTGTGTGTGCGTGTGTGCGTGTGTGTGTGTGTGTGTGTGTGTGTGTGTGTGTGTGTGTGTGATATACATATTGACAATTAAGAACAAAGGCTGTGAAGTTGCAAGATACTGGCAAAAAGTTGGCTGAATCTCTTTGGATTAATGTGTGATTTTTTTAAAATCAAGTTTTTCTTGTTACACATTCAGAAATGTTTTATTGTTGTCAAAATTTTGCAACTATCACAGATAGTCATTCCCTAATACCATGGGGAATTCACACACACGGACACTGTGAATTAGAATACATGAACAAAGTTGGTGCTTATGTATATAACAGACTGGCAGAGATCCTGGGATGAGTATGGTTACTTATGCCAGTTCTCTTCAGTTTAATATTTACCACTATCAGTTAAAAAACAATTAGCAAACATCTGAATCTGAGATGATAAATAAATTACTACAAAATCCAGAAAGAAACCAGAAATAAGGGAAGAATAAGTCCTAAAAAATGACAGCTCTTTATTTTAGGATAACTCAGGATGCTATCTCAATAGGCAAAAATATTTAGAAATTTTCTAAAACTATTGAGAGCCATTAACTAAGATATTCATAAGATTTTTATTAAATTCAATTCTTCTATTGTGAAAGTTTCATTTGAAACAAGTTCTGGTGCGATTATTTATTCCGGTCCCCAGAGGTTGTATATTCTGCTGCATACCTTTTGAAAGGTAAAAGAGAGAACAAGTGTGAAAGAGCAAGGGAATTGATGTAACCTTAAGAGTCTGTCCGGCAAATCAGTTTCAGGAAAGAGTAAATGTAGAAGTCAAGGATTTTAATAATGGCTATGATTATGAGTTTTTTGGTAGAGTCTTTTATCCCCTCAAAAATATGTATTAGTCACATGAAGACTACATGATCTGGGAAATGGATGACGACACAATTGTCAAGCAGTGTTAATCCATATAATAGATAAGTCTTTAAAGTGATCAGATAAACTTGATTCAAAAAGCTAGTGAATATACAGCTTCTTCAAATTGTACTCATTTTCATTTAAGAGTGTATGATTCATCTGCATTATTTGCTTACCATAGCCTGCTTATATTCTTTTGTTCTCTTTGCCCCTTGGACTCAAATGCACATAGCTTTCACTTCCAGTCTCAATGGCATTTGAGCATGCTCACTGTATTGTTACATACACAACAAGGAACCCAGAAAATGTCTTAGGTAGCTTGCCAAAAGACTTGGTTTGGTAGAGAAGGCTGAAGTCTTTGATGTGCAAGTTA
This sequence comes from Peromyscus maniculatus bairdii, assembly GCF_049852395.1. NCBI lineage: Eukaryota > Metazoa > Chordata > Mammalia > Rodentia > Cricetidae > Peromyscus > Peromyscus maniculatus. The sequence continues at coordinate 26,890,709 of NC_134862.1, read as the reverse complement.
TCCAGGAAATTAATAATTGAAAAATCAGACAAATACACCAAGATTCACAAATATTTAGAGCTTGACAATCTTACAAAGTTGAAGATCATGTTCTTCATTAGCCCCTTTGAGGAAAGGTTCCTTGTATTCAAAATAGCAACTAGGACTGTTGTGTTAATGAGTCCATATGTTATCACTATGTTTCCTGTTTTAAGCAAACAACTATCCTTGTTTCTGTTTAGTGGTCTATAAAGAAAAAAAAATCATGTATTGCTTAAAATTGTTATTCAAATTCTGAAAGCATCAATTAATGATTGCAGTAAATATTTTTGATCCCTGAGTTATAAAAATAGATTGACAATCTGTCTTTCTTCCTTGTGATCCCTTTTCTGTACACTTGCACTTTATCGGAGAAACCTGATTGATGGTAATTCCTCCCTAAAAACACATAAAGAGAATCTGAACAACATTTTATGTCCTTCCTTATCACCAGAAAAGTGGCAGCATGTGATGCAAGTTCTCTAATACCGAAAGCTTTGCTAACATGTTGAAACTGAGAAGCAAGGGCAAAGATGTAATTATCAGCTCTCTCCCGTGCATTGACAATTTCACTGGGAAGCAGGAATAGCTATTCTCATGAAGTGTAATAGGAAACTCCCAGAACTGTTCCTTTTGGTCATGTTGGGAGCTAAGATATATCATGTTCTGTGAACTAAACAAACACTTCACTGACTATCAGGTTCTTTCACTGAAATGCTGCTTAAGGGATGCACTTCCACAAGACCTTCTGAAACCAGTCTCTTTCCATGTTTACAATATTTCATTTTATTTACATCATCTTTTCTACATTTAACTGAAAATATAAACACTTTTTATTAATATTATTTACATTTCATTTTTCTAGGAGCCTTATAATTTTCAATTGAATTTTCTGGATGTTCTCTTTGATGTCCTAGAAACATGCATTGCAGTCATTCTCAGAGCAGATCAAGAGCATGCCTTCATGTTCTGAAAATGCTTTCAGTTTGTATATTTACAGTTCCATTTCGATCATATACAGTCCCCTTTGTAGATGTAACCAACCATCTTATTAAATAGGAAACACAGAAGCAATGTAAAAGAGAAAGCTGAGAGGTCAGAGCTCAGAGCTAAAATCTCACCCTTCCTCCTGCGGTGGTCCTACCTTCCTGAAAGAGAGCTACTTCCTGTGTGTAGGTCTTTTCATAGTCTTTTTGTTCTGCCTTCTCATTGGTTGTAAACCCAAACACGTGACTGCCTCATCACTGCCTGTATGTACAGCCCTCCAGGTCTTAAAGGCATATGTCTCCAATGCTGGCTGTATACCTGAACACACAGAGATCTACCTAGCTCTTCTGCCAAGTGCTGGGATTAAAGGCATGCGCCACCATGTGATGCTCTTGCTATGGATCTAATAGCTCTGACGCCTGGGCAACTTTATTTATTAACATATAATTAAAATCACATTTCAGTACAAATAAAATACCACTAAATTTCCCCTTTTCTATTTTAATAAAAAGGAAAAAAAGGTTATAGCTAACATAAGAAAAACTATATACAAAAGTACAATAACTATATACAATATATACAAGTAATAAATACCTAAACAATGTCTAGTCCATTTGTATTTGACAAATCAGAGAAAATAATTCCATTATCTATCCTATTTTGGTAAGTCCAAAATGTATCTAATTCACTTTCTATCCTAATTAATCTTCAACTCTAACTAACTAATCTTCAACCATAACTAACTAATCTTCAACTCCCTCAGAGATCCAAGAAGGAAATAATATTAGCTAACAAAAATAAAAACAGGAAGTGCATGTAAGCAACTTCCAAAAACATTGTGAGTTGACAGAAACAGCCAGCTGCCTGGACAGTCACCTGAGGATTCCACAGTGTTGGGGCATCATCTTCAGCCTATAGGCTTAGCGTATCTGACAGACTCATTTGTGAAGCAGGATGTACACAAGGTCAACAGTTCAACCTCACATTAGGTGAGAGCAGTCCATGTACCAGAAACACCTGAATTCCACTAGTGTCATGTCATGATTCAGGATTTTAAATTCTGGAAATTGTTGACAGTTTTTGAATTCAGCTGTCCATTCTTCTTGGCTATGTATATATGGCTTCATCTAAGCATCCCCTTCTTCTCCACATCCCTCTATTAAATTCCCATCTACTATTGAGAACCATAAGCCTTCAGCTACTGTTCCATTGCACAACAGAAGCTGTCGGCCTACTGCCTGTTCAGGTGCCTTCGAAGAAAAGGGCACTGTACCTTTTCCGGATGCGAAGGCCACTTCAGGGATAGTGCCATATTGTCCTGGCCTCAGAAGATGCCTTTTGATAAAGCCATAACCACACTTGTTTTGGCAACAATCAGTAGTCCTTTGTTTCATGTACTGTCTCTCCATTTTGTCCTGTTGATTCAAGGATACTTTGTTGTCCAGTGGCTAACTTTAGCCACAATAAAAGTTGACTCCATATGCAGTTTCTTCAATGCCCATATTTTCTCTGAAGTAGATTGGTACTGCCAGGAGCTAACATGTCTCAAAAAAGAAAAATTTCTAAGTTATTAAAACATTTTAAATGCCATATTCTGTAGATCTCTGAAGGGTTTGAAGATGACCTGTCTAAAACATCTCTGCTCAATTTTTAAAACATATCTGATATGACTACAAGTTCTATTGTAATGTCTACATACTAACTTTCATTTCTTTATATCCTAATAGTTGGTAATAATAACATTCAAGGATCAGAAATTTGCATTACATTGTTAAATGAATGGTATGAATACAATTAGAAATATACATATAGCATTTTCTAACAATATCAATTTCAAATTTGTATACAATATAAAACAATCCAATCCAAATAAAGTATTTAAAACTAGTAATTGTCTTTTTCTTTTCTTTCTTTTTTTTAAACAAGAACCTTAAATCTAATCTCCTTTGCTTAGCCTTTTTTCTAACCCTTGACAACAACTTGTAACCAACTCCCCTAAACAATGAAAATTATCCCAGACCCAAAACCCACTAAAAAGTCCCAAAAACCACCCACGCCCACACCACCTCTTTGGGAATGTGGGCATTGTCTTCTTAAAATTGCTTCCTGCTGGGTATGGGTGAGGTTATCTTTATCTTGAAAGAAAAATTTTAGGTTAATTGTCAAATTTTAGGAAAGGTAACTATATCCTTCATTATCTGTGTATAATGCCAAAGTTCAGGGTTTATCTCAAGTCCTTATTCAAGTAGACTTTGAGACTGGATCATCTCAGGTAGTCATCTCAAAATTGCTCTGAGCACCTCGTAGTTCAAAGTTGATCTGTAGATGATGTTTGTCAGCTTAGTGATATTATTATTGTACACATGGAAGTGTTGTTGTTGTGGGGCCCCATCTTCTTTCTGGAGACTTCAGTTGATGTTAGGCCTGGCCGTGATTTCCTGCAGAAAACTGATAAGAGACTCGAACACAAAGACATATATATGCAGCTAATTGAAGCCTTTTTTTTCTAGAATTAGTTAGTACTCTATATGACCATTCATTTCTTAACAAAGTTCAAAATGTATATATATCTATATATGTATATAGATATATACATATATATATTAATCTTGTAAGTTTTGATATAAAATTCATACTTTAAGAAAAGTTTAAAGAATCAGAATAGAATCAAAGAGTTGAGATTAGTAATAGAATAGCCCTTAATTTGGCTTTTGTCCTGTCCCATAGCAGAAGATGACTCTTTCTTCTGGCATGATACAGGGAGTTTGCATTTTCCTTTTAACAACATGCTTGAGTTTAAAGAAGGAGAGAGCCCTTCTCCAACTCCAAAGTCAGCTTTAAATTTTAATTGAACTGGGACTTTTAGAAGACCAATAGTGTTAAATATTTAGAGAAAAGCAGAAACAAACATTTAGGAAGACTTATGAAATTTTATAGATAATATATACCCATATGCCATTTCACTCTGTTTCCTGGGATAGAAGATTTGTCCTTTTTCTTCAGTTGTCTCATTTGTCCAGTGTTCTTCAGATTCCTTAACCTTCATTCTCCTAAAAGACAAAAACAAAAACCTTTCCCCAAGACTAATTTTGGGGATGTTTCTTTTTGGCAAGTTATTATCTGATTAAATGGAAAGGCATGTGTTACTGGTACAAGTTAGTTTAAATTGGATGCTCATGCTGGTTGATGAACTATCACCTCCTCTAATTAAGAGGTCTCTCTTGTTCAAATCGAACCTTTATCAATTTTAATGGTACCCACAGCTTATCTTCTCCTGTAGAAACAAAAGTAAAACTTTGTCCCCAACATAATACATACCATGGTTTCCATTCTGAGGTCAGCACATCCTTAAAGTATATAGGCCGATTTAATTCTGTAGTTTTTTTTCTATTATCCAATGTCTCTCTGCAGCTGTTGTTCCTTTCTCATTGGCATTCAGAAAATTCAAAGTCAATAGAGCATTATGCAGTCTATTTCTGGGGGTTTTTGTTACCCCTTTCTGTTTATTTAGCATATCCTTTAGAGTTCTGTTTGATCTTTCTATAATTGCTTGACCTGTAGGATTATGTGGTATACCTGTAATATGCTTTATATTGTAATAAGCAAAAAACTGTTTCATTTTAACAGAGACATGTGATGGAGCATTGTCAGTTTTGATTTGTGCAGGTATACCCATGATGGCCATAACTTCTAGCAAATGAGTGACTACAGAATCAGCTTTTTCAGAACTCAAAGCAGTTGCCCATTGAAATCCTGAATAAGTATCGATGGTATGGTATACATATTTCAATTTTTCAAATTCTGCAAAGTGAAACACGTCTATCTGCCAGATTTCATTCTTCTGAGTACCCTTTGGGTTACATCCTGCTGGAATGGCGTTTGATTGTAGAAGGAACAAGTAGGACATTTCTTTACTATTTCTTTGGCTTGTTGCCAGGTTATGGAAAAATCCTTTTTTAAACCTTTACTATTGACATGATGTTTTTTATGAAATTCTGAGGCCTCCAACACATTTTCTATCAATAATTTATCAATCTCATCATTGCCTTGTGCTAGAGGGCCTGGCAGACCAGTATGGGATCGAATGTGAGTTATATATAAATGATGAATCCTTTTCCTGATTGTATCTTGTAATTGAATAAATATTAAAGTTAATTCTGAAGCATCAGGGATAAATTCTGCAGTCTCAATACATAATACCACTCTTTCAGCATACTGAGAGTCAGTTACTATGTTGAGAGGTTCTGAAAATTCCATTAATACCAACAGAATAGCATACAATTCTGATTTTTGAACTGAATTATAAGGACTTTAAGCAAGCAGCTCACGGTTAGTCCAGCCTGAGGCCAAGCAGACCTGGGCCTGGGCTAAGGAGCCGGCCGCTCAGACTAGGCGGAAAACCAGACCTGCCCTTGTGGGAAACCAGACCTGCCGCCAAGCCAAGCAGTTTTTAATGGATTCTTGTCACAATGGGCACCAGATGCAGATGTAACCAACTGTCTTATTAAATAAGAAACACATAACCAATGTAAAAGAGAAATCTGAGAGGTCAGAGCTCAGAGCTAAAATCTCACCCTTCCTCCTGCGGTGGTCCTACCTTCGCGAATGAGAGCTACTTCCTGTGTGTAGGTCTTTTCATAGTCTTTTTGTTCTGCCTTCTCATTGGTTGTAAACCCAAACACATGACTGCCTCATCACTGTCTGTATGTACAGCCCTCCAGGTCTTAAAGGCATATGTCTCCAATGCTGGCTGTATACCTGAACACACAGAGATCTACCTAGCTCTTCTACCAAGTTCTGGGATTAAAGGCATGCGCCACCACCATGATGCTCTTGCTATGGCTCTAATAGCTCTGACCCCTGGGCAACTTTATTTATTAACATACAATTAAAATCACATTTCAGTACAAATAGAATACCACCATACCCCTTTCCTGTTTCTGATTTGTCATTCTTGTCTAATCTTCACAAATATTGAAATTTTATGATTGTTGTTCTGTAGCTAACAACTCTGATTGTGATATCATTACTTACAACCTACCAGAATATCTAATAGCTTTGGTATGTCTGACTCATAGTGAAAATCCATAAAATACAGTTTCTCACATTAAAATATAGAAAATATATGGCTGGAGTACCTCTACTGGAGTCAGATCCTGTTTTCCTAAGTGTTTTCACTAGAAAGATTCCTAACATTCAGTGCAGTATTACAAAGTAGATCCTTATTACATTATACAACTTTAGAATACTATGGAAAAGAAATCACTGTAAAAGTTTTTTTTCAAAGGAGGAAAATGTCTTAATTACAAGGTTTAATAGGGATTTCTATCCTCCCAATATCAGCACCACAAAATAGAAATTCAAGGGTAAATTATTTTCATTGATTTGAGCACAAAGTCAAAGGCAGAAACAGTAACCATTGGTACTGACTCAAATGATATGGGAGAGTTTTTTTTGGGAAGGGGAAACAGTGTTTAATTTGTGTAAGCAAATTAAAAGGAGATTATTTTTACCAGTGAAACATGTGGGCTTGAAGTAGCAGTAATAAGTAGAATTTTATACATGCATACAAGATTTAATTATTACATACAATAATTAATTCTACTTATAGCACATGATTTATAGGAAAAGAGAAGCAGTCAAGGGTGACTGTAGGTTAACAATTGTAATTTGCATAATCTCTAAGATGTAAAGGTGACATGCTAAAACATTGGAGTTGTGTGAAAGGATGTTTACTTCTATGCACTCACCCAGCCAATGCATTTATTTAAGATTGTGCCATTTGCCTTAAAGTTTTTATTATACGCTAGGTGGTGGTGACACATGCCTTTAATTTCAGAACTTGGGAGGAAGAGGCAGGTGGATCTCTGTGAGTTAGAAGCCAGCCTGGTCTACCAAGCAAGCCAGCCTGATCTATTGAGCAAGTTCCAGGATAGGCTCCAAAGCTACAAGGAGAAAAACCCTGTCTCAAAAAAAAAAAAAAAAAAAGGAAAGAAAGAAAGAAAAGTTTTTAATACTTTAATATACAAGTCTTTCACTTGCTCAGTTATAGATATCCAAGATATTTAATCTCATTTGAGAGTATTGGAAAAAATACTCAAAAAATGGTTAAGTATTGCTTCCCTGATTTCTTTCTCATTCATATATATATATATATATATATATATATATATATATATATATATATGAAAGCTACTGATTTTGTGAGTTAATTTTGTATCCAGTTTCTTTGCTGAAAATGCTTATTAACTGTAGGAGTTTCCTGATAGAACTTTTAGGGTCACTTATGTATACTATCATACACTCTGAAAACAAATACTTTAACTTCTTTCTTTCCAATTTGCATCCTGTTTGTCTCCTTTAGTTTTCTTATTGCTCCAGCTTAAGACTTTAAGTACCATGCTAAATAAGTATAGAGAGAGCAGAAAACCTTGTTTTGTTCTTGATTTTTGTATAATTGCTTTGAGTTTCTGGCCATTTTTGTCAATGTTGGCTATAGGCTTGCTGTAAATTGCCTTTATTATTTTGCAGTATGTCCCTTATATCCCTAACTCTCTGGGTCTTTTATAATGAAGGGGTGTTAGATTTAGTCCAAGGCCTTGTCTGTATGTAATAAAATATTGTATGTTTTTTTTTGTCTTTTAGTTTGTTTATGTGGTGGATTATACTTATCAGTTTATGTATGTTGAACTATCCCTGCATCTCTAAGAGGAGATCTATTTGAGCATGGTGGAACATCATTTAATGTGTTCTTGGATTTGGTTTACAAGTATATTATTGAGTATTTTTGCATCTATGTCCATAAGGGAAGCTGATCTATAATTCTCTTTCTCTGTTGCATCTGTGTGTGGTTTGAGTATCAGGGTAGATATGGCCTTGTAAAACAAATTGGGCAAATTTTTGAATTGGGCAAAAATTTTGAATCTGGAAAATGATTTGAGAAATATTAGGCTTAACTCTTCTTTGAAAGTCTGGCAGAATTCTACACTAAAACCATCAGGCTCTGGATTTTTTTGTTTCTTTGTTTGAGAGATTTTAATAGCTGATTTTATTTCCTTATGGGATATAGGTCTTTTAAGACTATTTATCATTTAACTTTGGTAGGTAGTATCTATCAAGAAAATTATCTAATTCCTTTAGATTTTCAAATTTTGAGGAATACAAAATTTTAGTAAGATTCTCTAGATTTCTTCCTTGTCTCTTGTTGTGTTCCTCCCACCCCCTCTCATACCTAATTTTGTTAATGTCGACAGTCTTTCAGTTTAACTGGTAATCCAGACTTGCGATCAAAGATATAGTTAAGAAAAGCTAATAGTCATCTTTTAAATTGTCCAAAACATAAAACTTTAGGTATTCCTACATAAAGATGCTATTTTAAAACTGTGTCTAGAAGAATGTGGCAGTACACACCTGACATCCCAAAACATGAGAAATAGACATAGAATGATCGTGAATTCAAGGATTTCCTTGGTTAAACAATGTTTGAGAACAGCCTATGCTACAAATGATCATGTCTGTGAACATCAAATATATATATATATATATATATATATATATATATATATATATATATATATGTGTGTGTGTGTGTGTGTGTGTGTGTGTGTACATATATACATACATATATAAATAAATACTATTATTCCTATAAACCAGTTAGATAGATGATAGATAGATAGATAGATAGATAGATAGATAGATAGATAGATAGATAGAGAACAGGAAGTGTTTTATTGTAAAATGTAAAATCATTTAAGTTGTCAAATTACTTGTATGTGCTATTTTAATTAAATAACAATAAATAAATTAAAATAGTTTCTTAAAGTTTCTTGTGCTTGAATGTCTGCCTGATTATTCTGTAGTATTGCTGAATACTGGCTCTGATCTCTAATTATAAATGGAGAAAATAATTGGATTATGTGTTTTCCTTTTCAAGTAAGACTTCTGGATTGTGACAAGGTAATTGATGAACAGAGATGCCTGGCAGACCTCTATAACAAATGACTGTATTCTCTGTCTTCTCCATGTATAAGATTGTAGTGGCATCTTGGGTTTTTACATAATATAATCATGAAAACTGTGAAACAGGATTGATCTCCTCCTTGTCTTGGAACAGTTACTTCTTAAATTTAATAGGTTAATTGACACTATAATTAACTAATTATATTTGTGTTTGTAGCACAACCACTAATTAATTATCTTCCCATCCATCATTTAAATGTTTTATCTCAATATATATACATACGTGTTTAATTGAAATTATGAGTAGACATGTATATGTGTGTAAAAATTCATACATATATTTCACACACTCCCCTTCTTAAGGTATCAAAAGCTTGAAAATTTACTATTTAAACCAATAATAATTTCCTTTAACCATTTATCTTTGTTAGTATTATTCTTGATTGACAGATCATAATTCCACATATTTTGACATATATATTTAAATACTTGCACAAAGTAGGGAATGATTAAATGAAGCTTAATTAATATATTTAATATTTCCTTTATGTATAAAGCTTTATGAGGAGGCATTTGAAATTTTGTCTCAGGCTTTTTGATTTATGAAATATTTTATCATTAGCTATAGACATCTTTTGTACTGTATGTCTAAAAATCTATTCTTCTGACTATGAAATTTAATGCCTTTGATCAGTGTTTCTTCTAATGTGTTAACAGAAAAAACAGATCATGATGACTCTATATCATAATCAGAAAGCGTGAGTCATAGAAATGTATTCTATTCAGAGAGACTATGAGAAGAAACCTCTAAAATTATACCAAAAAGAAGATAAATTCTAAAATAAATTTTGAAAATATATTTTTAAACGTCTTCAAATCAGATTCAATCCTTTATCTCTATCTTTGCATTTTAATTATTATTTTCATATTTTAAGAGTATATTACAAACAAAGAGCTTTTCTAGCAGTTACTAAATTGTTTATCATCCCTTCTGTATATGGAATAAACTTGTAACACCTCACACCTTCTCCCTTTTCCATTAATAAAATAATTCAATTTTAGAAATGATGCACCCTTAGATGTGTTCTTAGCCCTCTGAAACATTCTTTAATAATAAACATGTTGTGACATCCATGAGAGGAGAATAAAACAAAAATCAAATCCTTTTTTAACCCCCCCAACATTTGCCTTCAGAAACATCTCCAATGCATTTATTTTTCAATGGAATAGTTTTCATCTTACAGAATACAAGTAATATTTGAAACCATGAATCCCCCAATTATCTCAGAAGCCCTTTTTTGATATACACTCCCAAATATCACACAAAACCACTTTTTCTACTATATATTTATTAAATCTTCTAAGTTTATTCGCTTATTCCTCCTTAACTTGACTTTAGAATGCCCCAACCCTGCTCATTCCTTCCCCTTCTCCACTTACTCTCTTACTTAGCTAACTCAATCTCTTTGCCATAATGTTATGCACCAAACAATTCATGTTTTAGTGTTTTGACTTCTCCTTTGAACTCCAGCATACAATATGCAATAGTGTAACTCAATCTCACTACTTGGATGGTATTTTAGATACTTTATTATTATTATTATTATTATTATTATTATTATTATTATTGTTGTTGTTGTTGTTGTTGTTGTTATTTAGAAATTTAATTAACACTAGTGAGATGGTTAAGCAGGAGGAGGTTTTTATAGATGTCTGATAACCTGAGTTCAGTTGCTAGGAGACTCATGGTAGAAGGAGAGAATTAGATTCTGCAGGCTGTCTTCTGACTTCCACACATACAATGGGGTACATGTGTACAAACAGACAGACAGGCAGAAAGACAGAAAGACACACACACACACACACACACACACACACACAAGTGTAATCTTAAAAATTAAACTTATCTCTCATGTCACATGCTGAGCATAAAAACAACAGTAATTACATCATTTTGACTTTGTCATCACAAATAACAAATATGTAACTTTTAGCTGTCTCCTTAACAGTCCTTTAACCGAGGTAAACTATCTTTATTTTCCCAGTTTGTTTCAATAGATTATATTTCTGTTCCTATGCTGGCTAGTTTTATTTCAATTTGACACATGGGAAAGTCATCTGAAAGGAGGGAATCACAATTGAGAAAATGCCCCATTAAGATCCAGCTGTAAGGCATTTTCTTAATTAGTGATTGATGGGGAAGGACCCAATTCATTTTGGGTGGTACCATCGCTGAGGTGGTGGTCCTGGATTCTATAAGGAAGCAGACTGAGCAGGCCATTCAAAACAAGCCCCTAAACAGCAATACTTCTTTGTGTTTGCATCAGCTCTGGCCTCCATGTCCCTGCCCTGTTTGAGTCCCTGTCCTGACTTTTTTAAAGATGAGCTGTGATATAGAAACATAAGCCAAATGACTTCGTTCCTACACAAGTTGCTTTGGTCATCGTATTTCATCACAGCAATAGTAACTGTGACTAAGACAGTTTCCTTCTTTAATTTTCTATAGTACATTCTCAATACAGAAACTAGAGTGAGCAGATTTTAATGACCAGATTGTATCATTCCTAAGCCAAAAACTCTTCAGCTATTATTCATCTCATTAAAACTTCAAGTCCGATCTTTGAACATCTCATGATTCTCTGCATATTTGTATGTTTTTGAACTGTGAGTCATGACAGTCTACTCTTGCTCACTCCATTCCAGCTATATCAAATTATTTTCTCTTTTGTGACTGAGATTTTGTCCCAGACAATCCTATGAGGCCCATTCCTTCATTTTCCTTGGGCCCTTCCCAAAAACTGAAAGTTACCATTTCAGTAAAATATAATTTATAATTATATATACAATGTAGACATAGGACCTTTGTATGTCTATCGATTCTTGCTTCATCTCAATGGAAGGTAACACTAAAATATATTGCAGCTATTCATGTACTTTACTGACAATACTTCTCAGCTTACCAGAGCACTCTTCATGAAGTCAGAGGTTATAGTGGGTTCTATTCTATTAATGTTGCATGCTGAACATTCAGTAAACACTTATTGGATAAATGAATAGAAATCAATGTTTAAACAAAGGATCATTTTACAGGAAATGAAATATGCTGGGCTTCATACTTTAAGTGCAAACTTTATAAATTGTATTGGCAATTTAGAAAGATAATTACAAATATTGAAATCACAATGAACATGAGTATTCATAGAATAACTGTCTCTAACTTCAGGTCAGGGTTCACTGGTATTTAAAAAAAAATTACATGACTTCAGACACACACACTCTTTTTTATCAGAGTACCAATTATGAATTTATACTGGCATTAATTAATTCTGTTTCCTAATTCACCTCACTCTTTAATCAGGTGATTTTGGCTTTAACTTAAAAAAAAAAAAAAAACACACACTCATTAAAACTAAAATGCTCGGAGGAATGTCAACTATTCAACATGGAGGCGGAGGTCGATAAGCAGGAACTAATGTTCCAGAAAGCTGATTCTGATTTGGATTACATTCAATATAGGCTGGAATATGAAATCAAGACTAATCACCCAGATTCAGCAGGAGAGAAAAATGCAGTTGCAATTTTAAAGGAATTATCAGCAATAAAGTCTCGATATCAAGCTTTGTGTGCACGCTTTAAGCCACTTTCTGTTGAGCAAAAAGAGAATAAGAGCTGCATTGGTGCTACTCTGAGCAAGACAATGACCATGATACAGGAACTACAAATGCACACAGACCTGGAGCTAACTCCACTGACTGAAGAAGAAAAAGCTGTGACAGAGCAGTTAAAATCTCACATGCCAGACTTATAAAGACATAAAATTTTAAAATGGACTCTAATGGAGAAAAGGGCAATTCCAAAGAGATTCAGCAAGATGTCTTGTTCATGCTTGATGTCATTAATCCATCAAGGGTTGGGAGGCTGATGAGGAAGACTGAGATTTTCCTTGAGTATCAGGATCATGATGCTTTTCATAGGAGAGGAAATTGTTCGAAGGGTAGATATCATATGACTAAAAGCCAAAAAGGATGGAATGGGAAGAAGATTGAAATACTGATGCCCATAGTTGTGGATTCATGTAATGAAATCCCTTAGTACTATTTTAATCTGTTTTCTTTTTTATAGTTGGGATAATTTTAGATGCTTTGGGATTTTGTAAAAGAATATTTATGTACATCTCCATCAGTGTGTGAATGGAGAAAATACTTGTATATTATAATTATTCAGGTGTTGTTTGTTTACTTTTTTGAGACAAGCTTTCACTATGTAGCTTTGGCTAGCCTTGGGGTTCACTCTGTAGACCAGACTGGCATGAATCCTAGAGATGCCTGCTCCTGCCTCCTGAGTACTGGGAGTAAAGGCATACACTGCCACACTGGGTGCTGTTTCTTTCTCCCTCTCTCTTTTTTTGAGACAAGGTCTTACGTATCCCAGGCTGGCTTCAGAATTGGTGTTGCCCAGGATAATCTTTTACTTTGCTACTTCCAGAGTGCTAACTAGCGCCTGAGCATGCTAGGCTAGCATTATACCAACCGAGCTACATCTCCAACCTTGTAGTTTCTTTTTTGAAAATGTACATTATAGACGATAGCACATTTTTAGTTGTGTGTCTATGATGTCCAGTATTTCCCTAACTAATATAATTCATAGACTGTTTTGTGAAAACTCTTGATTTTCCCCTTCCCATTGTTTGCTAATAATAAATAAACTTGTTCTCAAAAAAAAAACTAAAATGCTCTTAATTTTTCAAAATCCAACCTCTGAAAATAGCTGTATTTGAATCCAGCTTTAGTGACTTTTTTCTTTTTGTCTGCCACCATAAACTGTGCTCTATTATTTTATCTAACAGAGAATCAGCAAGGCCTTTTGTCCTCTCTTGTAATGAGCTGGTCAGGCAGAAAAAAAACACAGCTCCCTTAAAAAGCAGTCTTGAAACAGAAACTTCAAAAGGAAGAGAAGAGGACATGTAGGGAAAGGGAGTTCTGACTGTAGCTCTGTTTTCTCTCTCATGCATGTTTACACCAAAGGACAACACAGCACCTTTTACTGCTACAGTTTTGACCGAAATTTCTTCCTTTGTAGGAGTCATTTCAATTTATGTGTATTTATTATATACTTTAGATTACAATGCAATGTTATCATATAGCTTGTAAAAATCTTCTATTTTCAATTTTCTCCTGTGTCCCATGATAGCATTGTAGATAAGCAGAGGATTGACAAGCTGTTTAACTACTCCTTATTTTTCTGAAAGACCACTGAGCTACCAGGAAAGCTCCCCACTAGCCTCATGGAAGGAAATGAGAGAACAAGGAATAGATTCAATTATTCTATCCTAGATTTTTCTTGACAGCTTACTCAACTCAAACTTGGAGTTGAACCTATATAAAACAGTCACACTGATTCTTGTCCAACTCTAGTAACAGAGCCACTGAACTGGCCCAGAGAATTGTAAGGAAGAAGTGTATAATGTCTTAACTCTCAAAGTTTGGGAATAGTTTATCTTTCTGTTGCTCTGACAACTACCTTCTCTTTTCCACATAAAGTTACACTTCATGGTATTATTTTCCCCTCATGAGGTTGTATGACACTATCCCTGGAGAGACAGCAACAAGCATTTACTTACTACAGATATGTAACTCCCAAGAAACCAATATAAGGATACCACCTTAGTTTTGTTTAGGTTACTTACAAAAATATGGATGTTGGGTTCCTTACAATCACAGATTCTGTGTTTGCAAATGTACTTTACTTGAGAAAACTTCTTTATCAGTCTCAAACCACTTACAGTGCCGTTGTATTTATTTGCCAACCTTACCAGTACAATAAAAATTAAAGCCATCAATAAGTATCTGTCTGGTTGATACTGAATAGATGCTTCTAAGTTCAGCTAATATTTTTTAGACAAATGTGTTTAGGGGAGACTGTTTAGCAGCAGGATTTGCTGCATTCCTGTGCTTTTTTATATTTCTAAGATTAAAGTGGACAGTGCACTAAACTTGATGGTACAAGTTCAAGCAATCAGGAGGTAGAGGCAGGAGGATAAGAAGTTTGAAATTGTCCTCATCTATGTAAGGAATTTGAAGTCAGCCTAGGTGGCATGAGACTCCATGTTCTTTTTGCTCCCCACTTCTGTGATATACTCCATGATCAAGAGCAAATTCCAGATGAAAGGCTTTAATTGGGTTTTGCATTTTGTTCACAGTTATCCACTGAGGGAAATCTGGAAAGGAACTCAAGCAGGAACAAAGACAGAAACTGTACAGGAACACAGCTTATTGCCTTTATCTCCACAGCTTGCTCAACTTGCTTTTGTAGTTGAAGTATTCCTATGTCTACCCAGCTCCTGCAGCCACTCAGACCCAAATAAACTCACAGAGACTTATATTATTTATAAACTGTTTGGCTGTGGCAGGCTTCTTTCTATCTAGTTCTTATATCTTAAATTAACCCATTTCTATAGATCTATATCTTGCCATGTGGCCTGTGGCTTACTGGTATCTTTACAGCTCATGGTGGTGGCAACTGGCAGGGTCTCCTTACTCAGCTTTCCACTTTCCAGAATTCTCCTCTCTCTATGTCCCGCCTATACTTGCTGCCTGTCTACTGGCCAATCAGCGTTTTATTTATCAATCAATCAGAGCAACACATTCACAGCATACAGAAAGACATCCCCAGCATGCTTTCTCATACAACCCTTTACCAATGCCCAGGAAAGGCATTGCCTACGTTGAGTTGAGTACCCTCACATTAATTATTAATTATGAAAATGACCTACAGACATGCTCTCAGGCCAATCTAATGCATGCAGTTTCTTATTTGAAGTTTCATCTTTCTAGAACTCTACTTTGTAGCAAAAGACAAAATGAACCAGCATGTTCTGTCTCAAAATAAATAAAATTAAGTTAAAATAAAGTAGAACTCTAAAAGGCTGCTAAAAGGAAGCTAATGTTCCTACATGCAAGAGTGTGGTGTACTTTGGAGAGAAAAATCTACATGGGAGATTGTAGCGGGAGTGTTCTCCAGCTACTCCCAGGCCCACAGCCACTCAGACTCAAATAAACACACAGAGGCTTATATTAATTAAAACTGTATGGTCTAATGGCTCAGGCTTCTTGCTAGTTAGATCTTATATCTTAAATTAAGCTATTTCTATAAATCTACGCCTTGTCATGTGGCTTGTGGCTAACCCGTATCTTTATATCTTGCTTCCTCTGTATCTGGCTGGTGACTCCTGACTCAGCCTTCCTGTTCCCAGAATTCTCCTCTCTCTTTGTCCTGCCTATACTTCCTGCCTGGCTACTGGCAAATCAGCACTTTATTTATTAACCAATCAGAGCAACACATTCACAGCATACAGAGAGATATCTATAGCAGGAGGTACACTTCATTCAGGCACAAGATAAAACACCCTTTGTCCTGAGTTCAATGTGAATGAATCAGTAATACTTATAATAAAGTAGCTTTAAACAAAAGCCTACATAAAGCAAGGTTATATATTGTTCCTTTTCAGATATTTCAGACAATTCAGACTAGGACATTCCAAAATCTTTGTTCACCTAGTAACAGTGGATCAGTGATTGTTAATTCAGTGTTTTGAGTCTTAAAAAAGAAAAACTAGAGAAATTGACAGAGACTATTTGAGAAGGAATGATTCATAAAGAATGATATTCAATCAGGAAAATTTCAGAAAGCTCCTTGTGAAATGTGAGTAGTGAGTAGTTGTAGATAGCTGAGAGCTGAGTGTAGTCACAGTTTAAGTAGTTAAAGCTAGGAGACCACCTTATGTGGACATTATTCAGTTGCTACCTGTTGTGCTTACCTCTTACTGACTAGAATGGCTCTATCAGAAAAGATAAACACCTCGTAAAGTTGGGATAACTTTTGCTTCTGTTCTGGCTGTTTGTGTGCTTCGAGAGGATCATGCGTAGGGCGGTGCTGGTGTTATGTCAAAGGAAGTCTTTCTAGAGTAGGCTATCACCTTCTACCTTGCTGAGGCTGAACTCCGTAATGGTTTTCTCCTCTATGCTGTGCATACCATTCCAACGATCTCAGGAGCTTTTGAGCAATTCTCCATTTCCCAACTTGTCATTAGGGACAGTTAGATTCTACCTCCTCTTAGTAAAATAGTAGTAGTAAGTTCAACTCTGTGACTTATGATGTCCCAAACCAGGGTATTGGGCCAGATTTACAGTACCAAACATATTTTTCCCTTGTAGAATGGGCCTTAAATTCAACCATATGAACACAGAATAAAACTGTCAGCTAAATTTGTATCTCAATCCACAGACTTTTGACATTTGAAACCACATTCAAGAAGCCAAGAAGTTTCTGTTCCCAATGATAATTCTAACTGTATAGAAGTTTATTGAGTAGTTTAGACTCTAGGTCTGATTAATTTTAGTGTGTGATGTTTTAATTTGTTTGCAAATAATTTTTACAAAATAAAATTTATGAAATTAAAATTAATTTTTAAAACTTTCTTTGTGCAGTGGGCAGTGCTTAATAAAGAAACTAAAAACTGGTCAGGGTATAGAGAGTAGGTATCCATAGAATTCTCACTCATAAATAGAAAATCTCTATTATAACCCTTACAAAGCTTAGGGATCACCAGGTAAGAGAAGGAAGAAAGATTATAAGAGCCAGAGTTTTGTAAAGACCAATATATTCTGGACATTTCAGGATTATTGCACTCAGGAATCCATAGCAGATGTGGATACTTCATAAGATCAAGCCAGTCAATATTCTAGCAAGGAAGGGGAAAGGACTCATGAGTTCCCAATCCATAGCTAATGAACTATTGACAGTAGATGACTTCTGTCTGTGTGGGGGTTAATTTTATTTGAGGGTGTTGCCTCTGGTAAATTGAACAAACTTCATGGTATGGGCTTAATTCAATGAGTTTATGAGAAGGGGGACTCTGGTTGACTGGTTGTTGTTCAGTTTTTGTTTTTGTTTTACTTTGGAGGCAAGGTTTCTCTGTGTAACTATGGTCACCCTAGCTGTCCTAGAACTCATTCTGTAGACTAGGTTGGCCTCAAACTCAGGAAGATCCTTCTGATTCTGCCTCTGCCTCTGCCTTCCAAGGTGCTTTGATTAAACACCAGTGTACACCGCCACCACCTGGCATGATTCTGGATTATTTTTAAAAAAGAAAAAGGAGAAGTTGAGAGAGAATAGGTGGTAGAGAGGGATTCTAGGAGGAGTTGGGTATTGACAGCTACTGGTAGCAAAAGTCCATGAGAGTATACAGCAGCGACAACTAGAGTTCAGAAGGTCAGCCTATCAGAACTAAGGGTTCTGTTAGAGAAAACCATCACACAAGGTGTTATGGGATTACTGCCTTTTGAAAGAACTGGCTGTCTCTTGTTGTAAACTTCTTGTGCAATAACAACTATGATTCTCCCCATTTACCATGCATTTCCATGTTATGTGTACATGTAATCTCATGATTGCATCTCAATCTTGGGCACAATTTTCCCTATACATTTGGGGTAATTGGACAACTGTCCCCAGCTGTGTTTATTTTTCATTAACATATATCTGGCCAGGGCCATTCTCCACACAAAAGTATTTCAGCTAAGATACCTTTTTCCAAGGACAAATGCAGAGAAATAAACATTAGCTCATCTCACCCATAGATAGAGAAAAGAACCACTAACAATTAAATTCTCAACCCCTTACCTTCACCCCAGGTTATTTACACAAGACCTTAAACTTAAGAGACATACTGCTCACATTCCTGGGATGATGTTTTAGCCATTTGCTAGTTACTGTGTTTAGGCAGTTACTTCCAGCTGACCCAAGGAGATTGCCTAGAAGGCCAGACAGGCAATAGATGCCAAGCTTCTTTCTTGTGCAAATTAAGTTTTTATTCCTCCTCAGCCAGGTGCTATTCCTAGATTTTCTCCTCAGCAACTACTCTGAGTGAAAGTGCTTTTACTGACCAAATACTACACATGCTGACAGAGGTTGCTTAGCCACCTAACATATGTCCCCCTCCCTATCAGAAAGCAGCTGCAGCCGGGACAAGCGGGAAAAGTGGGGCCAAAGACAGTTTACTTTCTTGTGACTTATTGACCCCTAAGATTTTACCTAGCCATTTCTAGATTATAGTTTGAGCACATAAATTCCCTAATTGATCTTAGCCTTTAGTTGACTCTACCAAAGAAATCTCCTTTAGTCACTCCCCTTTTGAGTTGTAATTGGAAACTGACAATTAATTGCTTTATATGTGGGTCTTTATCACCTCTCTCTGCAACCCTGAAAACTTCAAGCCTCGCACTGTTTTACCAAAGAATTACTGTGTGGGTATATATACAGGTTCTCTGAGAGCATTGGGAGAATTGATGGAGAAGAACAAAGATGAGGATGGAGATGGAAAGAACTAGGTAGAATGATGAGAGAACAGCAGAAGGGACTGAGAGCAGGAGGGACCGAGAGGAGTTAAGTAAGAGAGCAGAAAAGAAACTGGGTAGATGGAATTGCCATAAATAAATAAAAATTTATAAAGTGAATGGACTAAAGAACTCAGTGTGCATAGATTCATTGAATATCCCTCAGATTAGAATCTTCAGCCGGTTGGTAGATTCTTCTGCGGACCCTGGGAGCAAACAATATAGGCCGGACCTAATATTGTTTGTGTTAGTTGGGGTAAAAGTTTTTGTTGAATGTAACCAAAATTCATTGTATGCATGTATAAAATTATCAAAAAATAATAAAACATATCAAAAATAATAAATTACTTATTTAAAAGTAATTAGGTGATGGAACTTTACATTGCATAGAATATGCAATTTTGATCTTCTTTAAGAAAAAATGTCAAACTCCATTCATTGTATAATTGTTCCATATGAAGATTTTTGAGAATATACAAAAAATGTGTTAATAAACACCATAATATTTCAAAAGGATGCCTGGTTGACTTATGTAATTTTTGTACTATAGAAAATTTTCTTCCTAAACTTATTCTGTTGATCTAAACTTGAATTCTATCCTCACTAAGTACTATTAACAGTATCAGTAATTAATATGCTTTATTAAAAATTATAACTGTGATAACTATCAGGTGCAAAGCCCTTCTTCCTCACAAAGGCAGTGTTTGTGACTTCCTCTTAAGTGAAAGGACTTTGGCCCTATAAACAAAAGGATCATTGTCAGTAAACAGGCATAAAATTTTCTGTTTACTAGAAAAACATCTCTTTAGGCTCTTTCTGTTCACCAGGAACCTCCTTAAATCCTGCAGGAACCTCTTCTACCCTTCCCCCAAGTCTCAATTATCTCTGGCAAAGGTACCTAGTCCAGACAGCCTGTATCATTTCAGAGTCTCCCCCTTCTGACTGTCATATAAAATCTGCTTGCTTTTCAACCATTTTCTCTTCTCTCTGACTTCCCCCATCCCAGAGGTGGTCATAGCAGTGTGATCCCCAATAAAACTTCCTTTCTATTCACACAGCAGTGTAGTTCAGTAGTTCCTTTGCACCATCCTTATAATAACATAACCAAAACCATATCTGATGTTCCTTTTTGTGTTTGTGTTTTTTTTTAAAAAAAAACAAAATAAACACCGAAATGTTAATTTGTTAATTTTCAGTTTCTCTTATTAAGTTTGTCAACATGATGATCTACTACATAACTTACCACACTAAATTCATAAGAAACACAACTTGATTATTTTCCAGATATGTTTCAAAAAATAACTTTCATTAGTATTTTAATGCTACTTGTTTGTATTTACTTTCTGGACAAAAGAATGAGCCAAAAGTTTTTAATCTTATTGTATGCTTAGAGTTTTCAGTACCTGTCACAAGATTTGACTTATGCTTTTGACTAATCTCATGGTAAAGTTTTGAGTTTTATGTCTAGTGTACTGTTCCACAAATCAATCAATGTGATACTTTCTTAGCATAACAATCTTTCATACTTCAGAATAGTTCTGTCTGCCAAACCAAATCATTGCTACTATGCTCACAATGAAAGCTTTAAAACAGAGGTGAGAATATTTTCTCAGTGAGGATATTTACTGGACAATTGTAGAAAGTTTATGAATTTCTTTGAGTTCTGCTTTGTACATTCTTATACAATAAATCACAACAAGTAAAGCAAGTATGTTTAAATACCACTGTGAATTAACAAGTTAAATATTCTATGGTATTACATATTTTCTTTTTTCATATGTATTTAACATTATTTATTGAATCTTTGGGAATTTCATATCATGCACCCCAAACAAAAATATCTGCTCACCTCTCAGTCTTTTCATATCCTCCACATATCCAGCCCCCAAAACAAAAATTAAAACAAAACAAGCAAACAAACAAGCAAAAACAAGGAAAAAAAACAAAAGAACAAAAATAAAACAAAAAAGAAAAAGAAAAGAAACTCTTCACTTCTTCTTTCTCACCTCTCCAAAACCTCTTCATTCTTCCTGGTGACATCGGGAGCCAACTGACCTTGGCTGCAGTTTTAGCAGGGCCACAGACAGAGCTGCCCCTCAGCTGCAGTTCAGGCCCATATATCACCATGATATCAGGTAGCAGTGCCACTCAAATTTGCATGACCCCAGCTGCAGCATGTGGTATTCCACGTTTACAATGAACTTTCCTGTTCATATGGATATTTGTCCGCACAAAATAAATGCAAAATCACTGTGGAAAAAATTGCTACGTATGATGCATATTGATATATTCTGTTAGATGTCATTGTTAATATTTTTGGAGTAGATGTATCAAAAGAAGTAAAAAGAAATCAAGTGGTTATGTCAATTTTTATATCCAAATAATACAAATATATTAGATAATATCAAATAATCTATGAAAAACCAGATATGTTGTATTGATATAGATAAATGGTTCTCAGCCTTCCTAATTCTGGGACCCTTTAATATAGTTCCTCATGTTGTGGTGACCCCAACCATAAAATGATTTCACTGTTACTTCATGAATGTAATTTTGTTATTGTTATGAATCACAGTATAAATATCTGATATCAAAGATACCAGATATGTGACCCTGTGGGGTCATAACTCACAGGTTGAGAACAACTAATATAGACTGACATATTAAGTAGCTTCAAAATGATTTTTGAAGAGTCATTCCTCAGCCTTTCCAAATTTGTACTGGCAATCACAAAAGAGGCCAACTCCCTAGAATAACCTGAAAGATTCTGCACAGAACAGCTGCCATCTACCTAAGCCAAAAACCATTCCTAAAGCCCTATCCTCTCTGCCATTGACTATCTGGATGCTCAATTTTCATTAAAAAAAATGGGTGCACTATTGAAATCAGAATTAGGTGGAAGTAGAATTATCTGTTTTAACTGCCTGCATAAACCATGATAATCAATCACACTCAGAAAAAATGTATACAATGTAGACAATGAGCAAAAATGAAACAAGCAATATCTCCATCTTTCATCAAAGGACTGACAACTAAGAATAGACAATAATAAATAAATAAATAAATAAATAAATAAATAAATAAATAAATAAATAAATAAATAAACAAACCCTGCAATGTTAACAATTAACATTCACGGATGGAAAGAGGAACACATGACTGAGCATAACTATGTGAAGCACTCTTTACAGGACCAGCATTTCAGTTGGAACCTCCAGCTCACCCAATCAGGAAAGCCTTATTCAGGTCTCTGTATCCAAACTCTCTCTGCAAAGAGAGTCTACAAACAAAGGAAAGGTACCAAAAAGCCCAGCTCCACGTTCTTGTTGGCTATTGCCGCTTTCTCACCGGAAGTTGTCAGCCGCCCAATCCCTGACTAAATCTCTAAGCTTTTGACCATATTTGTGCACAAACCCAGCTTGTGGCAGACATGTCATCATGCCTTGCCTAAAACCTATAAAGTCTCCCTGCTTTTGTTGGTGCCACTTATCCAGCCTTATTCTCTGGGAATGGAGAGCCTGTCTAGGAATTGCTTTGCTCAAATAAATGTGTTATACTTTTTCAATTCGGCTTGATCTGACTTATTGCATCAGCAGAGAGACCTATTATTGGGTGGCAGAAAACCTATTATCTTTATCAGGGGACAGAAAATCTATTACCAACCACATGTCAACTGTTCTTTAACTGTTAGCATTTGCTGTGTATTTACATTACATTTTGTCATGTATGATTTGTCTTTTAGCCCTTGTTGCTGGAGAGCTTCTCTCCAGGTCCCACCAAGCCCCGCAGTCCCATAACCCACTATAAAATAATCACTCAGACGCTTATATTACTTATAAACTGTATGGCCGTGGCAGGCTTCTTGCTAATTGTTCTTATATCTTAAATTAACCCATTTCTATAAATCTATACCTTGCCATGTGGCTCGTGGCTTACCGGCATCTTTACATGCTGCTTATCCTAGCAGTGGCTGGTAGTGTCTCCTGCTCCTTCTTTCTGTTCCCCCAATTCTCCTCTCTTCTTGTCCCACCTATACTTCCTGCCTGGTCACTGGCCAATCAGTGTTTTATTTATATAGAGCGATATCCACATCACTTCCCCTTTCCTTCTTTTTTTTTTTTTTTTTAAAAAGGAAGGCTTTAACTTTAACATAGTAATATTATATATAACAAAACAATTATTGAGCAAGAATTACAGTTTCAATATTAAAGAAGATATCCTATCTATCTTATATATGTGAGTTTAAGGTTTTATATCTAACTTATCTTTTATCATAAATGAGGAAATTACAACTATCTAGTCTTCAACCATATCAAAGACTTCAAAAGGATATAATATTACCTGAGAAATGAGAGAAGGATGTAAGCAACTTTCGGGAGTCTTGCAGGGTAGACAGAGACAGCTGATAGCTTGGACAGTCACCTAATGTTCCTTTGTAAAGTTGGGGCATCTGTCTTCAGCTCACATGGCTAGAGTCATTTTTTTCAGTGTCCTGTAGAATGTCTGGCAGTTTTTTCTGTGAAGCAGGAACCTGAAGGACCATCTTGTCAAGCAAAGTTCAGTGGTCATCCTTCCATGGGTCTTGCATGTCCAGTCAATCAAGCAGTCCAGGCAAGAATACTTTCTTGCCCGAATGTCTATCTTTGAAAAGGTGAAGATAAACTACATATGGAGTGTCTTCAATGCCCATCCTCCTCTCCAAAGTAAATCCAGTGCTGCCAAGAGCAGACATGTCTCACTGTCCAGAACATCTAAATTTTTAAAACATTTTAAATGCCATATCCTGTAGGTCTTTGAAGTGTTTGAAGACTACCTATCTATCTGAAATATATCTATGTATACCTAGAAGACTTAACTAACATGGCTATAAATATGATTATCATAGATGACTAATTATTAATCTATTTCTTAATTATCCATTACAATTTTAAATGAGTTATATAAACATAATACCTCAAACAAGAATAGAAATATATATACAGTATAATAAAATTAACTTTAAATTTGTATCAATAAACTAAAATTTATACTAATGTAAAACATTTTAAATATAAACTAAAATCTATACCAATGTAAAACATTTTAAACAAGTTGTTTTTCTTTAAAAGTAGGTTCATTAATCTACCCTTTTATCTTATCTCTATATCCTATATATCTATATGATAACCCCTTTTCTTTTTTAGAAAGAGATCACATTTATAATCAACTTGTTTTAAATAAAAATATTGGTTTTTCCCTGTCCCATACCAGAGGGCTCTTCTGATATGGGACACAAGAATCTCTTAACCAATCTGTTTTAAGCAATATGTCTGGGTTTAGAGGGGGAGTGAGCCAATTTCACCTCTAAAGCCAGCTTGGTATATTTGGGAATTTGGGCGTAGCATCTCTTACTACTTCCTGCTGGAGGGGGGCACTGTATCTTAGGGGGACACAAAGAAAATTTTAGGCTTATGGGATAGTCCGTGAGGCTGTATTGTGTGAGCCAGTTGCCTTGAAAACGTTTTAATGTTAGATTATCTGGGCCATGGTGTCATTGGAGACCTTTCAGGGGGTCTTCACTGGTCAAACCTGATGTATCTTAATCTGGAACAAATCTACAGCCTCTGGCTTTCTGTGGAAACAAAAGCAGAGCCTCCTTTCCAAAGCAACATATCCTTACATCCAAATTTTGAGGTCAAGGTACCTTTAAAATATACATATTGGTTTAATTCAACATCTTTTTCAATCAAATGATTTTTTGCAGTTAAAAATCCCAAAGACAACACAATCTATATTTTCTGTGTAATATTCATCTTTTTGTGGCTTTTTTTATATTAATTTACCTTTTTTTTTGTCTCTTTCAAGCCTACATATATTTTACACACATTGTAAACTATTACATCTGAATTCGTCTTATTGTGAATCTATTGCTTTAAACTGCAGCATTCTAAGCCTGAAATTGTGCTATGGCTGCTGGCTCCACCCACTTCAGCTTTCCAACATGGCGGTGGTAAGTTTTCTGCCAGCTCTGTGAGCCATCAAGTCTCAGAAATAGTGGGTCTACGCTTTTATCAAAGTAGCGTATAGCCCAGAAACCTCTTTTTTGTTTGTTTTGTTTTGTTTGTTTATACTAGTAAAGACTAAATCTACCACACAGTGTAATGTGCTGCTGGCAGATGCCTCATTCCCACCATACTGCTGGTCAAACATGGCATGCCAGGAACCTGCCAGTAGTTAGAAGCCTCCTTTTGAGGTGTCTAGCTGCCTTTATGAGACATGAAGCAGGAACCTGTTTTTGGCTCTGTTCAGAATTGTCTATTAAATATTATCAGGTTTAAGGTGGAAACTTGAGCCCTTGGGTGCCATTTGTTGCTGGAGAGCTTCTCTCCAGATCCCACCAAGCCCCGCAGTCCCATAATCCACTATAAAATAATCACTCAGATGCTTATATTACTTACAAATTGTATGGTTGTGGCAGGCTTCTTGCTAACTGTTCTTTTATCTTAAATTAACCCATTTCTATAAATCTATACCTTGCCACGTGGCTCAAGGCTTACTGGCATCTTTACATGCTGCTTGTCCTGGCAGTGGTTGGCAGTGTCTCCTGCTCCTTCTTCCTGTTCCCCCAATTCTCCTCTCTTCTTGTCCCACCTATACTTCCTGCCTGGTCACTGGCCAATCAGTGTTTTATTTATATAGAGCGATATCCACAGCAAGCCCTGATATGCATATTACAATATTTAAGGCTGTAAGTACATTTATCATCTAAAACACAAAGAACAAATATGACCTTTCAAAGATCATATGATAGGAAGCAAGATCTTACTTATAAAACACTGTATATTCCAGGTGTTAATTGGAAAAATGGATATATGTGTATATGTATGTATGTATACACACACACACACACACACACGGATATACATATATATCCATGTATGCATGTCTATGTCTTAATGAATACAATATTTTATTTTTACAGCATAAACATTTTGATTAACAGTGAGTTCAAACCCATATTTTTCTAGAATAGTCTGTTTCTTTTATGTGCATAGTCAACGAATTTAGTATGCCATTTATAGTGGAAGGCATATTCTGTCTTAGTTTCCCTGCAGGTTTTTAAATTTTATTTTATTCATGTTACAGATAGCTATCACATTCAAACTGGATTAAAAATAGGAATGTTTCTCTCCCTGCACTGAAATTTTTTCTTCAAGCAGGGATATTTCTTGGTCCTACCAAATTTACCTATTGAAATTCCTCTCCCATATGTGGCAACGTTTCTTTTTTGCTTAGAAAACATCAATGGTGCCACTGCTTGGGTAGATGGATATAATTTCTCCATAGTGCTGAATGTTCCATGATAATTATTTCTAATATTTCTTCTTTTTATTTATGAGACCATGTTGTAACTGGCTAAGATATAACTAACTGCTCTGTATGCTTTTCTTCATGTAGTTCGTTTTCACCTGAATTTCTCTTGGGTCAGAGAAAGCAAGATCAAACTGATGAACATACTTAGGTTGATAGTCAACATATGTGCTTCATCTGAATTACAATTAATATACTTAGATGATGAGTATTTAGGTGACATAAGCTTTTTTGATATAACTTTTAAATATTCTCAATATCAACTCTGTACCAATATACATTCTCTAAGTAATGTTTTACAAGCTGTAAATAATAATTCATATTTCCCATGCATGAATTTTAGTTGTTTCTTTTTTATACTTAGTTGATATTTTAGTCATGGAAGAGAAGAGTTATTTATTGACTTTATTGGCAGACCCCAGGGATGCAATGTTATACTAATCCAGGGATTACTACTCATACTGTCCTTTAAAATAAATGCACTCCCTGGAGCACTATTATGTGAATTTTCAACAAATAGATCAAATGAAAAATCACCCATACTTGAGTAGAAATGAGTATATTGGATTGCTCTTTGAAATCTCTTTGATGATTACATAAATTCAAAATTAATTCTGGATATTTATGTCAATTCTTTTTGTCCTGTCTTTTGTCTTAAGAGAAATTAAGTTAAGCAGAAACACAGAAATTATGAGCACATGTTATCTCTTCAAACTTGTTTTTTACTGCAAGGAAGAGGTATTTAAGACACCAGAGTATGATAAATCAGATCTGTTTCATTCCCCAAGATTTGTGAGAATTTGAATTGCTGGCATCTGTGAAAATAAAGGATAGCTTTATCTGATTTCTGTTTCCTGTTAAGCTTGAATTTGTTGTGCACCAACACCAACTTCTTATCCACAAATACAATTGAACTTTTACAACTAGTCTTTACATAATGACCCCTCCATGATTTTTTTACTTCATTTTTTTCAATTTATTTAAAAACTTTTATTCACTTTACGTACTAACCAAAGATTCCTCTCTTATTCCTCCTTCCGCTCAACACTCCAAGCGCCCCCTCTCCGTGCCAACCCATCCCCCATCCTCTCCTCTAAAAGGGTAAATCCTCCCATGGAGAAACAGCAAAGCCTGGTACACTTACTTGAAGCAGACCAAACTCCTTCCCCCTTGCATCAGTCATGAGCAAGGTATCTTACTATGGGTAATGGGATCCAGAAAGCTGGTTCATGCAACCAGGGGAGGGGACAGGGGATGAGATATGAGGGAACTGGATGGTCAAAGTGGGTGAGGGATGGAGTGGGACAGCAATGATTTTTAATAGGTTTTGTTTGTCTACAAAGATAAGGCACCTGCTTTACTTCATTACAATCTTGTTTTAAAAAATGACAAGAAAACTAAAGGCAGGAAACACACAATATGAGTTTTTCTGATGATTCCCACATGGTAGAGAAAACATTTGTAATAAAAATAGAAACAAGTCAACAGAGAGAGAGAGAGAGAGGGAGAGAGAGAGAGAGAGAGAGCCTACTGTGTGTTTTTTGGTTTTTTTTGGGGGGGGGGTTGTTTGTTTGTTTGTTTGTTTGTTGTTTTTCGAGACAGGATTTCTCTGTGTAGCTTTGTACCTGTCCGGGAACTCACTTTGTAGCCCAGGCTGGCCTCAAACTCACAGAGATCCACCTGTCTCTGCCTCCTAAGTGCTTAGATTAAAGGTGTGCACCACCACAGCCCAGTGTGTATTTGTTTAGTTAGAAATTTTGAAATATACAACACCATAAAAAAATGTCTGAAAAGAAGGAAAAAGAATTATGAATTAAACTAATCTAATAGAATATATTATACTTCTGCTTTGTTAATTGCATATGTTAACTTTCCAGATTCATGCACCCAGAGTAAAGATGATGAATCTGTGCACCAATAATACAATGAATTGCTAACCAATGCTTTAAATCTATATTAAGAGTATGCATAGGTACATATGTGTATATTCATTTCCATGAACCTAATCAGGCAAACAATTCTATGTTCAGTTCCTTACATTGGAACAAATTAATCAATTAATTTTAAAGGATACACAAAACAAATCTTATAAAAACTGACAGATTCCACAAAAGAACAAAAGGTAGGCTTTTAAAATTGTATTAGTTTATGATATGAACAATTACAATTACTCCCCAGGTAAGTCTCTAAAAAAAAAAAATGGAACCATCACTTGAATCATGAGGTAGTCAAAAATATTTTTAGAGTTAAGTAAAGCCTGAATTTTTTCTGCAGTCATCTGTGTAGCTTACAGAATATAAAACTGGCCATTGGTGACAGAATTCAAAAGATTCACTCCTGGCCCCCCTTTTCCTTCCAAAGGGAAGGTACAAAATAAAGCAGAATTTTGTTTTGGTTGGTTGGTTAGTTGGTTGGTTGGTTGGTTGGTTGGGTAACCCCATCTTTCCCAAAGCATTGCTTCTGCTGATTGAAGAGGAATCATCAGATTATTTCCTCTGAATGCAGATTCAGGGCCACCTGTATTGGATAAAGTGTACCAGCATATTTCATTCTAGAAAACCTGCAGGTGTTGTAAGACTAGTTTCTGAAGAGAAACCTAAGGAACTCTCTGCTCTGGGGTCTATCTGCCTTGGGTAGAAGAGACAGTTTTTGCAAATAAGTATACTGGCCTAATGTTTCCATATCGAAAAAGTATGCTAAAGAGCATGAAACACTTTTACTAGAATATGAAGGTAAATATAAATTTTAAGTAGGGCACATGCATACTTGAATAAAAAAAGTCATAGTAGATAGTTTTATGTCTAATTAATGCAAGCTAAAGTCATCTGATATAGTAGGACAGGCCCATAGAGTCAAGGAAATTTGCTCAGACCAGTAGCCAAAGCATGCAAATAATATACTCCTTAACAGCCACCCTGGAGACTGCCTGAGGGCCTAGCAACAAATGTCAGAGTTCCTAGTTGCTGTCAGAGTTCTTGATCATGCTGAGTCTGCCTGAGGACCTAGCAACAGTTGATGTGATGTCAGAGTTCCTGATCATGCCCAGTCATTGAGGAATGACCACACAGACTGGGTACTAGGAGGAAGGTATATACAGCCTTCCCTGTTATTGAATAAATTAGTTCATTATTTGCTTTCAATAGACTCTCTGTGTCTGAGTTGTTGATGCTGCACCTTCTCACTCCCTCCATTGAGGGAGCCATTAAGATCCAAGCAACAATCTGAAAGGAGGGAACTTCAATTAAGAAATGCTTTCATAAGATAGAGTTATAGGCAAGCCCATTGAGCATTTTCATAATTAGTGATTGATAGTGGAGTGCCATTGTGGTGGCACTCCCTAGGCTGGTGATCCTGAGTTCTATAAAAAAGCAGAGTGAGCAAGACATCAGAATCAAGCCAGTAAGAAGCACCCCTCGCTGGCCTTTGAATCAGTTTCTTCCTCCAGATTCCTGCCTTGCTTAAGTCCTTGTCTTGACTTCTTTCAATGATATATAATTATAAGACTAATAAACCCTTTTCTTCCTAACTTGCTTTTTGGTCATTTAATCAAAGCAATAATAACTTCAACTATGAGAGTAGTGTTAATAAAATGTAAAAGAAAAAAGTATAAAAATCTTGTAACAGTCATAAGATCATTTTTCCAGGTCATAAGGATATAGATAAATTGTCCTTTTGAAATGGCTTTGGGGGCTGGGGAATTTTCTAGCTAGTAAAATACTTGTTCTGCATGTAATAGACCTGGTATATTCCTTAGAATCAACATAAAAGTGTTTTTTGGTAGTACTTGCCTATACTTGCAACATTTGGAAGGTAGAGGCAGACAGACTCCTGGGGCTCACTAGCCAGCAACTTAGCCTATTAGATGAGACACAGGCTAGAGAGAGGTTTTTTCTTAAAAAATAGGAGGATCATGAAAACACACAAGGCTGAGTTCTGGTATCCACACTCACAAACACACACTTGCATACATGGGTAGATATAAGCAACACATACACACATATACATAGAGAGAAAAAAAGAGAGACAGAGACAAAGATACAGAGAAGCAAAGAAAGACAGAAATAGAAATGTCATTTTAATTTTCCCTCAGTGGGGATTGTTACTACTTTAATATGTGTCATTTGTAGATCTTGTATTGTATATCTTCATGTAAATTACTTTTAGACTACTCAATTAAAAAAAATAAATTTATTATACAATAAACTTATTTCTAAATAAAACAACAGAAACAAATAATGCAAAACAATTAGAATGATCAAATTCATGTAAATCAATTAAAATCACTTTTACTGGCTCAAATTGTTTTTTTGAGTCAATTTGTGCTGTAATTAGGTTTACATTTGGAAGGTAAATATGTTTTATACTTAAAATTAATTATTCTATTTATTTCTGTGAATGTTTAATATAGAGAGAAATTAATTCAGTTAATTATGAATCAGTTTTAGTGCCTTAAAATATTTTGCCCTAAATTTTCCTCATGCCTAAAACATAAAGACAGCTTTCATATTAGATATTTTGGCAGGTAAAGGGGATTATTTTGTTGTATGTGTTTGCATATAAGGTGTGTTGTGGGAAAATGTGGGCTCCTCTATTCATGCATGTATGGAAGACAAAGTTTGGTGTCATGTGTCTTCCTCTCTTTTTTTCCACCATATTTTTTCTACAGGTTGGGGCTTTCTATTGCTGTGAAGAGATAGCATGATCACAGGAACTTTCATAAGAGAAAATATTTAATTGGGTGTGTGGTGATTTGAAAGAAAATAGTCTCCAAAGGGAATGGCATTATTAGGAGGTGTGATCTTTTTGGAGGAAGTGTGTCACTGTAGAGGTGGGCTTTAAAGATTCATATATGCTCATGCCTCATCCAGTGAGACATACCATTCCTGTTGCCTCTAAGATATAGAACTCTCTGCTCCTTCTTCAGCACCATGTCTGCCATATTCCAACATGATGACAATGAAGAAAACCTCTGAAACTGTTAGCCACCCCAATTAAATGTTTTCCTTTATAAGAGTTGTTGCCATGGTCATGCTGTCTCTTCAAAGCAATAGAAACCCTAACTAAGACAGTGTGGCTTATAGTTTCAAAGTTTTATTTCATTGCCATTATGATGGGACATGGTGGTATGCAGGCAAGACATGGTGCTGGAGAAGAAGCTGAGAATTCTACCTTATGATCTGAAGACAATAGGAAGTAGACTGGGACTCTGGGCCTGGCTTGAGCATATTTGAGACCTCAAAGCCCACCCCCAACAGTGACACACTTCCTCCAACAAGGCTGTATCACAACAAAGCCACGCTTCCTAATACTTCCACTCCCCATGAGCTTAATGGGGCCAATTACATTTAAACTACCACTCATTAAACCCAGAGCTTACATTTTGTGCTAAACTTTCTGGCCATCCAGCTTCTGAGATTTACCTGTCATGTATGCTTTGGTGTCACTCCTGCACTAGAGTTACAAGCAGACAGACACTGTCATGCCTGTTTTATATGTGGATGTGGGAGATCTGAACTCAGGTCCTCAGCAAGCATTCTATGAAGATCATGGCTTCTTAGAGTCCCATTTTACTCCTCTTTATACAATGAGTCTTTTAGGCCAGTGTTACCTCCCTTCTACCTGGTCACTCTATTTCTTTAATTTTTCATAAAAGATTTAAGTAAAGGCCTAGTCACACCAGATAGAGCAGCAAAGACAGACCAAATAACCAATTCTACCATAGTCAAGCTTAGTGAACCAGGAAGTTATTAGAGTTAACTGCAAGAACATAGTGGAAGAACATAGGTGACACGAAGGCAGCCACGTCACTGAAAATCCGATAGATATTGAATTTTAAGTGGACGGATGACAGACAACTTAGAGGGTGGCATTCCTGGACCTCCTTGAACAACTTTCAGTTAACTCTACCAGAGTCCCACACGATGTTCCAGAGAGTTAAGAATCTTCCTTCTTCCTCCAGGAGGAAATAGTTGTACCACATATGCCTACGGTTAATATTTAACAACTTAAGATTTCAAAGGCCAAAAGAGCTCCATTTATTTTATTTTTCTTATACTAATTTCAGTGTAAAAATACGACAACTGAATTTATTCATTTGGCAACTATTCAATCAATAGGAATTTTAACAAAATTACCATTTTAGACTCAATGTTACTCCTTAAGATATGAAATTAAAAATATAATCTTTCTTTTAATCAAGTATTAATTCTTAAATTTAACAAAATTTTAAGTAGTTTTAGTTTGAAGAGTAAAGATAAAAGTTAGTATAAATATCTATTAACTTAAGAAAACCAATAGAATTTATAAATACTAAAAAAACTAAATATAAAAGAAATCATAAAAATATTATTTCCAGTAGCATAAACACCAAAGTTCATTTAGTCAATGTTGTAGAAGATTTATTTGCTAAAATTATAAAACATTGATGAAGAAATTGAAGATGTTTTAAAAAATGACAAAGTCTGCTATGCTCATGATTTGAGAGAATTAATATTATTAAAGTTGTCAATTATTAATTTGAAACTCATTCTGTTTTCTAAGAAAAGTGTGAATTTGAAAAAAAAATTTTAGGGGCAAAAGTGAAAGTATTGTTAAAAGCTTTATAACAAACATCAAGTGTTAGAACTCTGAATTTTTTGTTTTTATTTAATAGGATGGGAAATACCAAAACAAAAGGGATGTTACAATATAAATGGGGAATTGTTAAATTTTATTACAGTGTAAACAGTCCTTGGAAATGAGATGATAAATCTACAAGTCTATTCCCTGAGTTATGCCACAAAAATGGAGATTGCTTGGGCACCTAAAACTTTGGGGTAGCTTTGCCACAAAACATAATTGTACCTTTCAATTACGTGTTTATTTCCTTCTTGATCACGTGTTTATTTTTTTTTTATTTAGTTACAATTACTTAATCACTCTTTGCTGTAAGTGAAAATCGTGATGACGGTTATTCTTTTTGCGGGGAGGAAAGTACACGTTTTGTAGTAAGACAGGCCCATAGGGTCAAGGAAATTGGCTCAGACCAGTTGCCAAGGTATAAGGCATGCGTATAACGTACTCCTTATGAACCAACATGGAGTCTGCCTGAGAGTCTAGGAACAGACACTGTCAGTGCTCCTGGTCACTGTCAGAATTCCTGATCATGCCCAGCCAATGAGGGATGATCACACAATGCCACCAGACTGCGACCCAGACTGCATGCTGGGAGGAGGATATATAAGGCCTTCCCCATTATTAAATAAAGGAGTTCATTATTTGCCTTCAACTGATGCCTGGTGTCTGTGTCTTTGTTGCCAACCTTTCTGACCCACTCCCCCAAGGGAGCCATTAGAATCCAGCAACAGTGTTTATTTGGTCCATGTGTCCAGGACCCAGTTTGTCACTGAGGGACATCAAAGTAGGGATGTAAGCAGGAGCTTGAAGGAGAAACCATGAAGGAACACTACTTGCTTTCCTGCTCTGGCTCCTGCTTTTGTTGTCTTTTTTTTTTTTTTTCCAGAGCCGAGGACCAAACCCAGGGCCTTTCTACCACTGAGCTAAATCCCCAAGTCCCCTGCTTTACTCACTCTGGTACATGGCCCAGGATGACCAGCCTGAGGAAAGGTGCCACTCACAGTATACTGGGCTCTCCTACATCAATTAGTAATCAAGCCAATCCCCTACAGACAGGCCCACAGGCCAATATGATGATGGCAATCCCATGTGATGCCAAGTTGCACCTAGTAAGTTAAAGCTAACTAGGACACAAATGAAAATGAAATTACAGCTCTGCTTTAAGCCTAAGAAAGCATCTGCTACTTAAAACGTTAGGATTAGGTCAAAATCCTCAACTGAGGCTTTGTCTTCTGCTGTAAGCGACCCATCTCTCAGTCAAAATTTTGGATTCTTCTGAGTTAACAATTAAACCTTAATTTTGGTTTTGAATGATAGTTATTGTAAGTTTTTGAAAACTATTCAATTATTTCTTTCACATATTAGTAAAAATTCTTCCAGTCTATGTAGCTTTTAATTCATTGAAATTTTTTAGTTTGTAAGAAAATGAGTGGATGTACTTGTTCAACTGTTACTTTACTAATCATATATAGAGAATATTAAAAAGATATAAATTGGCTTGTAATTTTGGAATTAAATTAAAATGGATTTTGGTAGTCATTCATACATATTTACCAAAAATGTGTTAGAATTTCAAATCCTATGTCCATGATAGTAAGTCATGTAATAACTACATTAAAAATTAATCTACAATGAGTCCTTATAAGCTATAAATTATAGCTAATCCTTGCAAGAAGTATACAAAAAGATATTTTTCTCTATGTCAGTAGGATTCTGTAGTTATTTTAGTTCTGTGAACCAGCTAAACTAAATCTTTGACTTTTATGATGTACATTGTAACAGTCACATATGAATTCTTTTTATTTAAATATATTTTAATTGAAATAAAACATCACTTCCTTCTTTTCGTTCCTCCTCCTAGTGCCTTCCATAAATGATCTATCAGTTGCTAGTGCTAGTCTCTTTCCCTTTGGTGATAAAGGTTACATATCTGTGTTTGGACAAACATATATATAAACAAAACTTGCTGTGTATGTTCTTTTTAATTTGTGGGTATATAATTTGAAGGGTAACCATCACATTAGACAACTAATAAGGGAGCTCATCCCCAAGAGAGGCTAATTCTTTTCCCATAAGTCATTTCTTTTCTGTATTTATTTTGTATGACTAGGAAGTCTTTCTTTACAGTAAATGGAAAACATCACAGAAAACCACAACTGGACACAGTTCAGAGATCACCAGATCTTGGGAAGCCTAGACCCAAGAGACACATATTTATGACAAATCACATATTTAAAGTCCAAAGAACATTGTAGAAGAGGGAGCAAAATAATTGTAAATCCCAGAATACCAAGAATCTTTTTTGATACAGTCTTTCCTTCAAGTGGCTGAATAAACAGGAATGCAAGAGTGGCCACATGAATGGTTACGCTAATGTAAAATGAGGGATCTATTCTTTCAGATCTGGAGCTCTCAATCTGCAGATTATCTTCATACATCCTTTGAAGTCTCAGCTTTAATATAATTTTTGCATGTGTCTGAAAATTTTCTGTTGTAAACTGGTTCAGTTGCCAATGTTTCAGACTTTCACAATATTTTCTAGCTGTTCCTGAAAATTGCCGTTCTGACTCTGACTAACTTTATGTATGCAGAAACTTTCACTCATATACAACACTTTCATATATGGAAACCAGGAATGTTAAACATGCAGGGTTGTCTTTTCAAAGAACAAGATGTATAACTTGTTTTGCATCCACAAGGCTGTCAATAGATGTGGTTAATAGCCTGGTGAGTCTGTGCTACATATAGTGCCAGGCTGTACCTGACTTCCTCAGGAACTCTCTCATTAGACCCTTATCTTGGGCACTGTTTCTCAGTCAATAGAACCAGTCTTTGTAAGTTTCCAGAGTTTCATTGTAATCACATAGTGCTTCTTCTGGCAGTGCTGGCATTTCCCTAGATTCCACCTTTCTCTTTCCTTTCTCCTTCCCTGGATGTCCCACCTGTCTCCATGTTGCCCTGCCATAGTCCAAAGCAGCTTATTTATTAACCAATGGGAACAACATATATTCACAACATACAAAGATATCCCCCAGCATTTCCTCCTTTCCATCTAATAAAAAAGGAAGGTTTTGGCTTTAATACAGTAAAATTTGTATAACAAACAGTTATCAAGTAAGAATTACAGTTACAACATCTAGACTTTGCTTTTGGCAAAATTAAAGAAAATGTTCTATCTATTCTGTATTTGTTAGTCTAAGATTTCATATTTAATTTATCATTTATCATGACTAAGGAAAATTATAATTATAACTGTATAGTCTTCAATTACATCAAAGACCCCAGAAGGATATAAATAGGAAGTGCATTGTAAGCAACTTCCAAAAATCTAGAATGGCAGAGACAGCTGCCTGGACATTCATCCAAAGTTCCTCTGTAATGTTGGGGCATCCATCTTCAGCCTAGAGGCCTAGAGTCTCTCAGTCACTTTTCCCTGTGTTCTGTAGAATGTCTGACAGTCTCCTCTATAAAGTAGGAACCTGAAGGACCATTTTCCCCTGTTTTGGCAAATTCAGTGATCGTTTTCCTCTGGGTCCTGGATGTCCAGTTTATACAAGATATTATCAGCAGTCCAGGCAAGAGCAATTTCTTGCCCAAATGGCTATATTTTACTAAGAAGATAAATTCCATATCAATATAAAGCATATTACAAATATACCACATAATCCTACAGGACAAAGAGTCACAGAAAGATCAAATTGAACTCTAAAGGATATGCTAGATAAACAGAAAGGGGTAACAAAAAACCCCAGAAGTACATTACCTAGTGCTCTATTAACTTTGAATTTCCTCAATGCTAACGAGAAAGGAACAACAGCTGAAGAGAGACACTGGATAATAGAAAAAAAAACTATAGAATTGAATCAGCCTATATATTTTA
This sequence comes from Peromyscus maniculatus bairdii, assembly GCF_049852395.1. Taxonomy (NCBI): domain Eukaryota; kingdom Metazoa; phylum Chordata; class Mammalia; order Rodentia; family Cricetidae; genus Peromyscus; species Peromyscus maniculatus. The sequence continues at coordinate 26,853,506 of NC_134862.1, read as the reverse complement.
AGGACGTGCTGGCTTCTGAATGGAAACCACGATATGTATTACGCTGAGGATGAAGTTTTACTCTTGTTTCTATGGGAGAAACAAAGCTATGGATACCATGAAAATTGTTAATGGTTCAATTTGATCAAGAGAGACCTCTTAATTAGAAGAGGTGATAGCTCATCAGTATGACCATTCAATTTAAACTACCTTATGAGACTAACAAATGCTTTTCATGTAATCAGATATAAGTTGCCAAAAAGGAACCTCCCCAAAGTTAGGATAAGGAAAGGTTTTTTGTTTTTGTCCTTCAGGAGAATGAAGGCTAAGAAATCTAAAGAACACTGGGCAAATGAGACATCTGAAGAAAAAGGACAAATTATCCAGAAAAAAATGTCCAAAGAAAAAGAATAAATTGGCCTATTGGTATATCACATATAAAATTAAATAAGTCTTCCTAAATGTTTGTTTCTGTTGTTCTCTACAGACAATTAATATAAATGGTCTTTAGGTAGTCCCAGTTCAATTAAAAATTAAAGTGGGCTTTGGAGTTGGAGTATGGCCCTCTCTTTCTCTAAACTCAACCATGCTTGTTAAAAGAAAATGCAGATGGGTGGTGGTGGCACATGCCTTTAATCCCAGCATTCAGGAGGCAGAGGTAGGTAGATTTCTGTGAGTTTGAGGCCAGCCTGTTCTACAAAGTGAGTTCCAGGACAGACTCAAAGCTACACAGAGAAACCTTGTCTTGATAAACAAAAATAAAATAAATAAAAAAAAACTTTAAAAGAAAATGCAAAATCTCTGTATTATCTAATAGTCATCTGATACGAGACAGAAGAAACCCAAAATTAAGAGACTATTCTATTGCCACAAATCTCATGATTCTTTGGTTCTATTTTGATTCTTTAAAACTTTTCTTAAAGTATGAATTTTATATCAAAACTTATAAGATTAATATACATATTAAATTTTGTCATGATATTAATGGTCAAATAGAGCACTAATTCTAGAAAAAAGGCTTCATCTAGCTGCCTGTACATGTTTTCCTGTTTGAGTCTCTATCAGTTTTCTGCAAGGAATCATCTTAACCAGGCTTAAAGCAAATTTGAAGTCTTCAAAAAGATGATGGGCCCCCACAATGATGATTCCATCAGGACAATGATAATACCACTAAGCTGACAAACACTACCCAAAAATCAGCTTTGGGCTACAAACTGCTCAGGACAATTTCAAGATGTCTAGCTGAAATGATGCAGCCTCACAGAATACTCAAGCAAGGACTTGATACAAGCCCTGCACTTTCATGTTATGCAGAGAATGGACAACAAATGATATAGCTATCTCTCGCAGGACTTGACAATTATCTCAAATTTTTTCTTTTCAGGATCCCCTAAAGATGCCTTCACCCCCCGACAGCAGGAAGTAATTTTAAGAACACAATGCCCACATTCCCAAGAGGTGATGTGAGTGGTTTTTGGTCTTCCAGTGGGTTTGGATAATTGTCATTGTTTAGGATGGTTGGTTACAAGTTGTTATTATTAATGTTCGGGGAAAAGGTTAAACAAAGATTAGATTTAAGGTTCTTGTTTGAACAAAAAAAAAAGAAAAAAATGGTTTAGATAAAAGGTAGATTATTGAATCTACTTTTAAAAATCAACTACTTGTTTTAATATTTTACATTGGATTGGATTTTTGTATATTGTATAAAAATATGTATATTGCTACAAATTTGAGATTGGTTTATATAGATATGATGAGATAAAAAGGTATATTATTGAATCTATTTTTAGAAGGCAACTACTAGATTTAAATATTTTGCATTGGATTGGATTTTTGTATATTGTATATAAATTATTCATATTGATACACATTTGAGATGGATTTTCTCAGAAAACACTGTACATATATTTCTAATCTTGTTCAATCTATTGTACCAGTACAGTTTATTTAAAAATTTAATGCAATTTGCTAATCCTTGGAAGTTATTATTACCAACTAATTAGAATATAAAGAAATGTAAGTTAGTAGTTAGTCATTACAATTGAACTTGTAGTCATATTAGGTATGTTTTCAAGATCAAGCAGAAATATATTTTATATATACAGGACATCTTCAAACACTTCACAGATCTTCAGAATATGGCATTTTAGATGTTTTAATAACATAGATTTTTTTCTTTTTTTTAATTACCATGAGACATGTCTGCTCATGGCAGCACCAATCTACTTCAAAGAAGATGATGGACATTGAAGCTGCTCCATATGGAATTTACATTCATTGTGGCAAAAGTTAGCCACTGGGAAAGAAAGGGCCCTTGCCCAGACTGCTGACAGTGTGCTGTCCAAAATGGACAAGCAGGATACAAAAGAAAGGACTGTCAATCCTTGCCAAGACAAGGTAGGAAGGCTCTTTAGAAAATCTTCCTTCACAAATGAATCTGTCAGATATGCTAGGCCTGTAGGCAGAACACGGATGCCCCAACATTGCAGAGAAACCTTGTGTGACTGTCTAGACAGCTAGCTGTTTCTGTCATAGCTCACAATTTTTGAAAGACGCTTGTTTGCATATCCTGTTTAACTAAGTAATATTATTTCCTTCTTGGGTCTCTGAGGGAGCTGAAGATTAGATAATTACAGTTATAATTTTCCTTGTTAAGAAATTCAGAAAAGAAACTTACTAAGAGGTGTAAAGTATATAAGTTTGAAAGACATCAAAAAATAATTTTGGTAATGCATCATTAGGATAGAAGGTAAGTTAGATATAAGCCTTTGGATGCACAAAGACAGGATAGATAATAGAATATTTTCTCTGAATTTGTCAAATGCAAATGGACTAAACATTGTTGATATATTTATTGCCTGTATATTTTGTATATTCTTATTATACTTGTACATAATTTTTCTTATATATTAGTTATAACTTTTTATAATTTTAGACAAATAAAAGGGGGGAAATGTGGTAATATTTTATTTGTGCAACCCAATGAAGCTTATCTGAGGATAAGAATACAAAGACAGCTACTATATTAAATATAAAGGTCAGGCAGTAGTAACATATGCCCTTAATCCTAACGTTTGGGAAATAGAGATTCATCCAGATCTCTGTGAATTCAAGGCCACATTGGGAACAGAGCCTGTCATGGTGGCACAAGCCTTTAATCTCAGTGATAGTTTGTCATAGAAGTCTGTAGGTCTGTACAGACAGACAGGAAGTGATAGAGCTGGATGGAAAGTGGAAAGTGATATAGGTGAGTGGAGAGAGGACATAAGATAACAGGGCACAAAAAAGTACATGGGCACGAGTATACAGGAAGTAGCTCTCTCTCTTTGGATGAGGATTTACTAGCAGTAAGAACATGGCTGGCTTCTTTCTGCTTCTCTAACCTCTCAGTTTTCACCCCAATATCTGGTTCCAGGTTTTTTTTTTTATTAATAAGACCGTTTAGCAATTCATCTTTCAATACAGAATGAAGAATACATGAGATAATGAATGATAAACACACTAAAATTATTGATATTCATCAAAATATATATTTACTGTCCTTATACCCTTTAGGTACTATCTCACAACATTGTTGAAATTCCAAAATAATTTTGACATTTTATGTTTAGAGATTCTTGTGTCTTGCAAAAGTAATTTTTTGACATCAATAAATATTCTCTTCATGAATTATGTTTCTCTGTTTTCTGATTTCTTCAAGTAGAATTAATCCATAATTAATAAGGTTTGTATATTAATTGTTAGCATAATAAAAATTATTATAAAATAATTTGAACTTCCTTCCATATTTGCTGTTTTAATGATTCTATGTATTTTCCATATATACACTGAGACTTTTCAGATAGATTTATATAGTGGATTGATAAAATTGAATTGTGTGGGCTGAAGAGATGGCTCAGCAGTAAAAAGCACATAGTGCTCTTGCAGAGGACATGGGTTCAGTCTCCTTCACCCACAATCAGGTGAATTACAACTCCAGCTTCAAGGTCTTTGCAGGTATCTGCACCCATGTTCATATACTCATGCATAGAAGCCTAGAACTTGAATAATTTTTAACGAATTGTGTTGCTTTAGTGATTATTTTGACTTTCTTACTTCAGAAATCAGTAAATAGACAAGACTGTCACATAATTTGTGGTTTGTCATTCATGGAATCTCCAAAGTACTGTTGAACCTGTTGACTTGAAGAAATTGTCATCAGTGACCTAAAAGTACCATTATTGTTATATTGCTTAGGCTGGTTTGTACAAGATTTCTTCAATAATTAACATTTGTCAATACTGCATGCTTCCTTAACCCTGGTTTGTATATGCCTATATGTAGGACAAGTGATGGTATGGGTCTTCTGAAGCCTTTCTTCTTCAAGACAGGCACTATCATCTTCCTCTTATATTGTCATCAAAGAGTACTTTCACACTCCAATTCACAAGAAATACACTCTATAAACATGCTGCCAATTTTCAAGATAGCACTCAAATCTCAAAAAACCTAGGAAAGGATCTTTGGCAAATTAGTTCAAATTCAACATCATCCTTTATACCTTTATATTCACATACAATAACCTTCCATCCAACACACATTTTATTATTCAAAGAACTTTAAAGGAAGAGAGAAACAGCTAAGGTATGTTCTTTAGCATGGGAGGAACAGTGTAGTTTTAAAGGTCATCTCATAGTGAGCATCTAGTGTTCTGACAGGCTGCATTTGATGGTAAGGTAAGATTATTCAGACCATCCTGTCTTATCATAAGAATATGCATTTTTATTAATATACTATATTTTACTAATGGCTAGAATGGTTAGATAAACTCAGCAGCTACCTAATTTTCTTGATTCTAAGAGATTTTACAGATTTCTTTCACAATTAGAAGTGTTTAAGTAAAACACAATTTGATAAATACTATTTAAAAGATAATGTCAAAACATTAAAATGTTCTGCTTTCCCTTTTGCATTCTTGAGTTCAAATTCTACAAACAATGTATGAAACTGAGGAGAAATATCTATTCATTATGTGTTTATAACTTCCATTGCCGTAAGGGAAAAATCAGGGCAAGGTATGACCCAAGGTCCTATATATTTATAGGCTTGGAATGGTTTGCTTAATTTGTTCCCCTTAGGCTATATCTAATAATAGAGAACTCAAATTGCCAGGAAAAATATCTTTGTTTTCCATAGTGGTCTTTTGGATATTTAAAGTGCTTAATTGTGAGGGTTTTGTTGTTGGTTTTGATTATTTAATTTTCTC